>NW_028259327.1:0-108892 GCF_977971745.1 Zootermopsis nevadensis | reverse complement strand
GACTCTTTCGGGGCTGACAACCATGGTAGGTAGCGCTACAATCTAAAGGAGTAGTTTTAATGTACCTTATAGGCTGTAATATGTGATGGTGTTTATTAGTAGACATTGTTTTTGCAAATGAGCTAACTGTTGTGACCCTATGTAATGGATATATAATGTACAATTTTGTTTTAATTTTACAAAAAAATATTATGGGTCTCAGATATTTATTACATCGTTCAATGTTGTTTTCATCTGAATCTACATTCCACATTTGCTAGTTATGCAGCTTCTGAAATCATATGAGTTTTTTCTTTATATTTCATGTATTCCATTTAATGTTTTCAGCCCACATAAAACAATATCCTTTCTTACAGTTCTTGTGTTTTGCATGTAGAAAGAAGTCAGATTTTAAGTCAGGGTTGATATAGCTCAATGGTTTCAAAATTGGTATAAACCTCATTGTCTTTGGTGTACATGTGTAGTCCAGTTAATTAGACAAGTACGTGGCCTCGTCCTATGAACTGCATATCTCATGTGTCAATAAACATTCAGATAAAATGTTTGGTTCGCAGTGTGTTACTAAGGAACAAATTCTCAACGAACATTTCTTTGGAAGCAGAAAAAAAATATCTTGACATGCACAACTTTCACTTCTCCAGTATTTCGGTAGATTTCCATCAGTGGCTGTGACGTTTAATTTCTGGGTTGTACTTAGAACTCAGAGAGTTTTATCATGACATTATGAGACTTGAAACATTTCTGTCATTTAGAGCTATAAAGATGGATGGAGCAAATTTTCTTTGTTTCATTTTTTGATGATCTATAAACAAATTTTCAACTTTGAAGGTGGTTCTTACCCTTTCGACGTAATCAGTCGGATCCTCTGAAATGTATGGTTAGTGTCTACCGGATTACATCGTGATATATCCCAAAAGATGTCCCTCTTAATTCTCATCACTATGCAAAGCTCAAATCTCACCTATTTTCAGTTGATTTTATGTTTAATTTGCTGACTAAAGTTTCGTCTTTGGCATGTTCAAATATTTTGTCACTCATTCATATGTCAGATGAAACCAATACTTTTTCTTCTTTCTCTTCTCTCCCTGGATTACAAAGGCATCTGTTTATGCACATCACTTATCGTAAGTCACGTGTTCTCTTCCTTCTTTGCTTGTATTTTGATATCACCTCTTAACTACAGACTAGTTTCAGCATGACTTCATCTTGTATACATTTATCAAAGTTCAACCCAAAAATGTGTAAATTCTTTCTTATAAAATCAGATGAATGTGCAAATAGGATGTAATGATGGCCAAGTCATGATTCTAGGTCTTGAAAGTTGATAGCTGCTAAACTGGTAAAGAAATTCCTCGCTTTTGTGGAATATGAATATTTGTTGTCGTGTTCTGTCCTGAATTAGTTGAGCCCTATTTTAAAAAGGTTCATTTTAATATAAACCTCCCTCCATTACTAATGTAACCCACACAGAATTCTCTTCAGGTTTAATGACCATGTATGTACGTGTCTATTCTACCTCATCATCCTTTATTTAATCAGTCTAATAATATTTAATAAAGTGTACAAATTATGAAGCTCATCATGTATTTTTCTTAGATCCAAATATATTCTTAATTCTTTGTTCGAAGATATCCTCAATCTTAATTTTTCCCTTAGAGTGAGAGAGAAAGTTTTGCACTCTTAATTTACTTTTTTTAATAAATAATGGACAGATTATATTTTAAAGATCATTTAATCATCAGGTATTTTAATGACCCCATTTTTAAATTTAACAGTGGCACATTAGTTAATTATTGTGGGTAATACGCTTCCGAAATTTGACTTCACTTTGGGTAACACTAATTATAATTCACCTTCAGATTGGTTAATAATTATTAACCAATTTGGTTAGCGCATGGCCCATAAGTACTGTATGGAGGTTTTCCTATGTTCCAATTTATTTGCAGTATTTAAAATAATGAAGACTGAGACACATGAACGTAGTTAGAACTCTCGTTTTACCGGGTATTGACTGAAACTGACCAGTGAGACGACGCCACATTTCTGAGACGTAATTAAACACTGAATTTCTGTCTTATTTCACTTTTTGATTTAGTATAGAAGTAAAGCTTATGAATTTGGAATATTACTTGGAATGTTGAGTAACAATGCTTACTGGCTAGGAGTGAGTGGTGTTGGGACAACGAACATCTTCCGGCTGTCATCGTGTGATGACTGCCACACGTAGCTTGTTTTTTGACTCTCGTAAATGACATATAATTCCGTTAAATGTAGTATGACGTTATCGAGGGCCAATCAGTAATGTTAACTGCGAGTAATGACTTATAAGCTGCCAATCACAGACATGCTAAAGGAGTTTCTTTAACAACAAGGAAGAATTGTAAAATTTCTAAGTCAGTTGAAGGTGATGAGTTAATGACAGGAAAAATGAGTCTTTGACCATTTGAAGTTCTAAATTGAACTAGAGCAAACATTTAATCAGCTCTCAATTCTCCATACTGGTTTGAACTTTGCCACATTTACAGAGAATTTAATGGCTTTACATCATGAAACTCTTATAGACTGCAAATTAGAATATGCCCTTATCCAAACTCCAGTGGGCCTCGTGGTATGAGATGAGTAGAAGTCTCCCTAATATACGGTACTGTCTAATGTAGATGATTTCTTGTTCTCCCTTAGGTCAAACGGGAAAGATTTCGTGGAAAGACGACTGGGTAGCATTCCTGGACAACTGCAGATGAAAATACTTGAGGAAGAATCGCGACGTCTCCTCGTTCCAACCTATATCCAGAAGATCACAATAGACGAAGCTGATGTCCGTGAACTGAACACCAAGAGCCATGATGTTGGCGAGTTGGTCCGTTTCAGTTTGAACGAGACTTCATCTGTACGCGTGCATGTGTGTACTGATGGGACGAGATTGCTTGTGAGTTCTTAGCATGGAGTGGAGAACTGCATGCACACCTCCACAATATTTCTGTTCCTTTCAAAAACATTGCCTTGTACGTGGCTGTCTTCAGGGTTGTAGCACCACGTAGTCTGGAAGAAATTTACCAACATTATAGAGGTTCTTGCTGCCTTCATCATCAGAGCACTTATCATCCTGATGGGCAGTGGACAATCAACTGACAGGTATGTGCATTTCTCTGTGTGTGTGTGTATCTCATTACCAAAACGTCCTCTTTCATTCCTAATATAAACTTCGTTCTACAACTTGGTTTCAGAACATTTTCATGCCACACATAGGGCATTCTCCTTTTTTCATGTTTTACCTTTCAGACCCTTTGATCTCCATATACATTAATGTAAGCGTGTACAGCTTTTCCTAAGGTTTAGTCGCATATAATAGTATAATTCCGTCTGTACTCAGTTTTCGTTAGTTCGTAAAAGTGAATTGTACTCTTCCAATTCACACTGTTAAAAATATTTTGCACTTCTGTATCATTGTTTCTGTCTTTACGACTTTCATTACGCTTGTCTCATTCCTTGCGTTTTCGAATTCAAATATACTTCACGCCAGTGCTATCTAACTCAGGCTTTAATAGTGCAGACCATTTTATATTATTTTTATTATCACATACTTGAGAATTATAATAAATGTTTACATTCTCATCATCTCAGAGCATTGCAGTTCTTATTCGCTATAGGACAAGATGATCAAAAAATCAAAATGAAATGTGGGACAGGAAACATAAGAAATCCACAGAAGACAGCAGAATTATTCTATTTGTATATTATCTGAAGCATTCATGGTGACTAAGTGTAATGAATTCTTCTTGGGCTACCAGACGTGTCAGGTTGTTGAGGACGAGGATGAAGACGGTTTTAAAAATGCTAGTTTTTTCTCCATTTAACCACCTGACATGGCTGGTAGCCCAAGAAGAATTCATTATATTCAATTCCTACTTCACAGAAATAGCCATAAATTTTTGAACCAAAATTTTGTTAAATTCTCAAGTTGCATGTTACCACAGTTGTAATAAAACCATGGTTGTATTCCAAGTAACTGAGTTTAAAGTTGAAAAAGGTAACAAAAAGCGTAAGGGCAAATGTTCAGAAGGTGTTGATGGTGTACCAGACTATGTAGTTGATTGATGTATAATCATATCAAAAAACCATTAGCACATATTTACAATGTTTAATTACAATCAGATATGCTTTCAGACAAATTAAAATCGGTGAAAGTACATTTTCAAACTACAAAGGTGGGTTATATGAATAATCTACAACTGTTGAGTGTTATCTATTGGTCTGGCTACTTTTCTAAAGCCATTCTGTAACTTTGATAATATATCTCCAGCCATATTTTTATTCATTTACCCAAAATACTAGAATACATTTTCCCTGTAATTGAAAGCAATGCAGTTCCTCTAAAATTGTTTGTATCATCCACACTCCCTTCTCTTCATTAATTTCTGTGCCTATTACATACCAATTCACTTGTACTAGAGAGTTTAAGTAAATATTTTTACTGTTTCTTGTGACAGTGCTGTCAGTACATGTGTATAAGGAGTTGGATATCATCCAGTCAGCAGGCGTGGAAGTACGAGGACTCCAAACTAATGCCATAACTCAATACAAGTGCCCGACCAAGCCTGTGCTCGAGAAATACGTGTTCACACCTAATGTAGAACCTGCACACTGCACTGAGGGTTTGCTCTGGAGAACACGAGTGTCACCCATGTGAAGGTGGTGGAGCTGCACAGTCAAGGCACCACACTTCTGTCACCAGCTGTGAATCTCATCATTGCGGACATGCCACTTATAAAAGCAAGTGTAACAATGTGTGACACAGAGTTACTTAATTTATAGTCAGCATTATTTATTATTTTTATTTCACTTGAGGTTGATTGGTCCATGTCTTGATAGGAGGAAACAAAGTGGGATTTCAGCTTTTCCTTTCTATTGTCTCACCTCCTGACATTTTTATGTTGTCTGTACCATTTCTGTAATTATCTCTCTTGTCTTCTTTACTAGTAACTTTGCATGCTGAACTCCTACCACATCATCCTCACAGCTGCAGTATCGTTCTCGTACCAGAATTTCCACATCTGTCTGTGAAACACAACAATTCTTCTTCTTAGATATAGCAATATAGGTTCACTTGGGTGGCCTCTGTACTACCACTGACCACCCTGTGCAGTACCATGGCCTATTAGAATACATGACTAATCCTCTATCTTAACACTGGCACCACTTTGAGGCGTGAGGTGGGCAAGCAGGATTTGAACCCTACTGCCTGCTGCTATGCTCTGTCTTGATGGTATACTGCCACTATCCCTGTTTTCCATTGGGAGCAGAACCCCTTTCTGAATGTTTTTACTCCTGGTATCTAACCCTTTCCACAGTCTCTTTGTATGTACAGGTAAGGTTAGTTAGGTAGATCAAAGAATACATCCAGTTCACTATATATGATATATATCATTAATGATGCATTCTCCGTCCATCTTAAAGTCTGTTCACTCCTTAGATGTTCCTGTACCTAACAGCTCTTGATTTCCCAATAACATGGCTGGCTCATTTACTTACAGATCCAAGGATTCCTATGGTGGTTACCAGACCAGTCCATATCCTGGCTGGTTGGAACATTAGTATGTGGCATTCCATAGCTTATGGCTCCTTCCCTTTTGGCCTGATCTATCCATCAGCAAGTTTTCCCTCCTGGCTCATGCCTTCTTGACTGTGCTTTTGTGTCATCAAGAGGACTGTTCTGCAGTTTGATGGTGTCAGCTAGTTTCTGTTATCATTTGGCTGTCTGACTCTCCATATGACCTAGTTTCTGGGCCACTTCATGAGATTATGAGATTTATCTTCTGAGCTATATATAATTCTGCATACCTCTGTGTTTTCTTCTTCTGGGTTTCTTAATATTGAAACCAAACCGAGTTTGTTATGGTTTTACACCAGCTCTCCTACTTATAATCTCTACTAGTTCATAGTCTGTGTTTCCATCGTTGTTCATTATTAATATGTCTAATTAGCTTAAGCTTCAAGAAGTAATGTTTGCACTTGATGGAGTCATGGGAAGGCACAGAATTTGTGCCAAGAAAATAACTTGAGTGTTAGAGTAACCAATTTGGAAAAGAGTAAGCAGAAGATATTCATGTTCACTGCCAAAAGCACCAAATTTTTATAACTGAAAGCAAAATGTGCATGTAACCAAATTAACTTTTATTGTGTGAGAATATGGGATTTAAGCCTGTGTACTATGGGGCTGTCTGCTGGTTAATAGTTTTTGTAGTATGTTACTGTGGCCCTTGGCAAACTGTTCCACACTTGAGCCATAATGCATGGCTAATGAAGGTTAAAGATTTGTGAATAGCATTAAGATGCTTCTAGGCTCTTGTTGAAATGTTTTACTAATATTGTTTAAGCTTATGTTTAAAAAAACACAAAAAGGCAAAGAGAACGACAATAATTGAACATGTTTTTTGGTTGTTGTATATTGCAGGCAAATATAACAGTCCTGTCGAATGGTTGTAACCTGTCACACAGAAACTTAAACGAGACAGGGATAATGGTTGAGGAACACAAATTAGAAAATGAGCGCAACTGTACCCTGGTTATTGCTTCAAACATCCTGCTGTATAGAGAATTTCTGCAGACTGCTTTAAGTGCTCTGGCTGATGGGGCGTGCATCCTGACTCGTGAGAAACCTGAAACAAACAGTCTGTTCATCTATGGCTTTAGGCTTGAAATTGTGTTTGAGAAAACCCTAAAGGATGAAAAGTTACTTTTGCTCAGGAAGGTAAGGCAGAACGTTTATAATGTTGATCACAAAAGCCTATGACATTTCCTTTTACTGAGCCGCATGAATCCAATCCCCATCCATCCACTCTGTTTTTATCTCTTTTAATATTATCCTTCCATCTATGTATCAATCTTCAGAGTGGCCTCCTACCTTCAGGTTTTCATGCCTAAGATTTGAATGTTTATCATCTATCTCATGCATGCTACATGCCCCACTCATCTCATTCTCAAGCATGTGCTCACCATAATAATACTTTCTTGACAGTACAGATGTGCTTTAATAATGTTAATAATGAAATATTTCTTTCTTTAGATTATTGTTTCCATGTTTGCTAAAAGTAACATCATCCATTTGTGATATAGCTTCTTAGTCAGTACAGCATAGTGTAAAATATAATAACTGATTAAAAGTAAAACTCCAATAAAAGACATAAGTATGGATGTGAGTGAAATTACTGAAAAGGCATTCTGAGATTTTCAGTTTGTATAAATAAGGATAATGTCTTTACAGTAAATTTTACAAGTTATGTAATTCCATTTCATAATATAAGAGGAAATCTACCACCTCGGGTTGACAAGAGCAAAATGATTAATAAAAAGTAATCCCAGTTAAGCCAGAGGTGGCAGTATGATCATCAGCTCATCAAGAAACTTTGGGTAAACGAAATGATTTTTTTGTTATAATATTTGGTAGAAAGTGTATGTGGAATCTGTTTCAGAGATTGATGGTGGAAAATCCAGTTGTGATCTACATTGCAGCCCAGAACTATGATTGGCTGCCACAAATGCAGACTGTCATCCAAAGCAACACTAAGCATCGCATTATCCTTGTAGCTCAGGATACACCACTCAATGGCATTTTGGGTCTCATGAACTGTATCCGCAAGGAGCCAGAGACCAACTTTGTAAGGTTAGAGACTCCTACTTGAACCTTTTTACTGCCAGTGAAGAAAGTACCACATGTTAACAAGTTTTCACCTGATTTCTAAGATTTGAACATTTGTGTAATATTTAATCTCTTTGACTTATAAATATTATTTTATGTTTTAAAATAAAATTTCCATCTGAGATGGTGATTTATTTAATTTATTGTTCTTACTTATTTATAAATTCTTGGAACATATGCCAGTTTCACTATTACAATAAAGTCCACAATCAGAATTTTTGTTGAAATAAAACCTGTCTTAAATTTGCATAATTGTTCATG
Organism: Zootermopsis nevadensis; assembly: GCF_977971745.1. Lineage (NCBI taxonomy): Eukaryota > Metazoa > Arthropoda > Insecta > Blattodea > Termopsidae > Zootermopsis > Zootermopsis nevadensis. Next base: position 100,935 of record NW_028259327.1, on the reverse strand, counting down.
TTTAGATAAAATGTTATAATGTACATTTTTGTCTTGAAGATTAGCTGATTTGAGTTGGTTCACTCTTTTCTTATTCATTTTCAAATATTGCATGTTTGATTGTTTGTCATGTTAAGGGTATAGAGCTATGACTCTGTTCTTGCTGTAGAACCTAAAGTGTGGATTTTCCATTCATAACTTTTCTGTAGATGAATGTAACTTAGTTTTGTCTGAATCAAAAAGAGAGAATTTTTAATATGTGCTGATTTTTGTCGTTCCCCAGTTGCATAAGAGCTTACTTGCTTTTCTGAGAGTGATAGCTGATTTTCTGGCATGAAATTAAAACAAGAGACTTTGTGAATTGGCACTGAAATTATGTAATGAATTTAAAGTTATAATTGGTTAGTTTAATTTTGTTTAATTCTTTAGATAGGTCAAAATAAATGTTTGTTTGGAAGTGAGTTTAGTGTTTACATACTATGTGGTCCAGCTTTTACAGCATTGTGGTTGAGAGGATGACCTGTAGATTAGCATCCTGAATCAGTAATTGTAAGGATCACAAATGGAAACAGGCACTTCATTGTTATTCATTTAAACTTATCCAGATAAAAAAATTTAATCAGTCAGACCACATGGGAGATGGAAGCTTAGTTGAAATGATAATATTAAAGTTCATCTTATTGGAATAGGATAGGAAGCTGTGAACTGTATTCTTGTGGCTCACAATAAGGACCAGTTGGCAACAAACCTTTGGTTTCCTTGAAAGGCGGGACTTACTTTACTAGCTGAGTGACCATCAGCTTGGAAGAAAGACTCTGTTTCATGGAGTTTTAAAAGGTTGAATTAAATACATGTGCCTTTTGTGTGAAGACAATGAACATTAATGTTTATTAAACTTATTGAGTAACATTATGATGATAATAAGGAGCCTTAGAATAATTCATATTAGATTCATCAGTTCGAATGACTGCATTATTCATGTCTCAATAAAAGGATATAATTTAAATATATAAGTGAACAAGCAGAAGGTCTACGCCCTCCTGCAAATTTAGTTGTGAGAAATTATCGAGCAGGGAATATCCGTATTAGGTGTTGAGTGCTGCAAGTGCCATAATGAAGTCTGACGAAGGGAAGTTCGTGTTCGTAAGTACGGTTACCAGTGGGCTTAGTCAGTCGGTGTGCTAAAGAGAGTCGTGCAGTACAATCCCGTGGCGACATATAGAATAATCGTTTAAGAATGCTTCGCGCTAAGTTCATTGTGCAGTATTTTACGAAATCCTACCTGTTTTCATAAATGATGGAAGATTTTTAGGTTATGGAAATGTTTGGTAGTTGGTTTTCTATAGGTGATGTTGGTTGGCCTGATTAATTGACGCAGCCCGCGTTTCATCTTATTAGTTTCTGCAAATTTAGTTCCAAGAATTGAATAAACAGGGAAGATGTCGCTGCTGAATCCGCGTGAGGTGTTGAGTGTCTACATGCCAACATGAAGTCTGACGAGTGGAAGTTCGTGTCCGAGACTACGGTTAGCAGTGGACGCTTTCACTCGGTGTCTTGTGTTATAGATAGTCGTGTAGGTATTAAAGATTTGTGTCTGGTTTTGATCTAAGCAGGGTGTTAAACGCCGCTGGGTTCAGTAACAATTCGGGTGACCGAGAGGCAATGTGTGCCAGAATGTAGGCGATCTAGTTACGAAATGTGTGTTATTTGTTTCATAGTGCTTCGTGCTAAGTTGATTGAGCTGTATTTTACGATCCTAGGTGTTGTTCCGTGTGGTTGGTTTCATAAATGATTTTAGGTTATGATTATGTTTGGTAGTTGGTTTCTTATAGGTGACGGTAGGCGTGTTTCGCCTTCATTTGTTTGTAGTTCCTGTCATTTTTAAGGGCTAAGATGTAACTAATGGCGGTTACGGAAGTACTTTCCAGCAACCCCGTTTCTGCTTATGATTTTACAATTTGTGGAGTGGTATTTCAGGCAGCATTTCGTTCGGCAGTGCAGTGGAGTGTGCTAGGTAGGACATCTACTTCAGCCCTTTTGTCGTTAGATGGCAGAGGAGTTCGTCAGGGTGGGCATATAACGATCATCGAATATCGCTAGTTCAGCGGTGGCGGGATGTGTTCGCTGTTTTTTTCGACGTTGCCGTCCCTGCGTATGAGGAGAATGGCGAATTCTGAGGTCGGCGTGATCGTGGGCTGCATTACGAGTCTAGTGCAGATTCACTGTCATATATTTATATATATATATATATTGCCATGGCGTGGAAGTTAATTTGATTTTATTAGAATTGATGTGTGTCATCTTTGTGTGAAGGACGTAAAGTGAGAAATATTTTGGTTGCATGGAAGGTCGGTTTAGTTGGCCAGTTGATCATTAATGTGGTGTAGAGTGCCTTCGTAGTAAGAATTAATACTGGTCTCTCAATGCGGATGTTTATTTCGGTACATGGTTTTGTTTCAGGTAGGCGTGCCTGCAAGCATATGGGATACTATAGACGTTACGCATTTACGAGTCCATCATTACTACAGAGGTAGCAAGACTTTGCACCGGGAGCTGACATGATCATTGTGCATGATGGACACAATTCATCAGGCGATGCGGTTGGGATGATCCACAGACACGTGTTGGCAGCCTCAGTTTTAGTGACTTGCTTGTGGAAATTCAGTAGCTGTTTATTTAAGTTTGTGTAAGAGCCTATCGCAGTGGACAAGGTAGAAGTAATCAGCTAGGGTTACAGGTTGTAATGTTGGTTATGTGGCCACCACACCACGGTCGCACACTTTAGATTCCTAGTGACCAAGTATCACGAGTTAGTAGCATGCCTCACAATGCCACAAGGAAGACCTCAGGCCCTCGTGTGATCTCCTTGCTTTCGGAGGAGGTGTACGGTTATAGATTCAGTGTGAGTGCCTTGTCTGTCTGAAAGAGGAGTTTGAGATCAGGGGATGTGCTTAGTGGCAACTTTCTCGTGAACTGTATCTGTAGTGTGTGGAGTAATATTACCAAGAGATGGCAGACAAAGTTATCTGAATGTCAGTGTTTCAGAAGATCAGTTGTGTGCGTGATGGGGAAGCAGCTTATTTGGAGTTGGAGATGTGAAGAACCAGACAGAATGAGGCACCTGGAGTGTTTGTGACTTGGATAGGAAAGTGCAGTATTCAGGTATGTTAGAGCGTAGAGTTTATTTACATTCCATAGATCCTTCTTAGGACTCAATCAAAGGATGGAGAACAAGTCATTTTCTGCAATATACATAAACCTCAGGACTTCATTCAATATACATAAACTTCTGTATTTTCGACACAATAACAAGTACGTGTTTCACATATCAATGTACATATACTGAGAATTTTAAATAGAAATACAAAAGTGACTTTACATATAGATTATAGATATACATAAAGCTTACGGATTTTCAGCAGAGATGAAAGCGTATACAGAATAGTAAGAGTGAGTGAAGAGGTAACCTTTCAATGCAGGCTTGAATACCTTTATATCATAATTTAGACTTTTAATTGTTGGTGGAAGATTATTAAACAACTTGATACCTGTATAGTACACCCCTTTCTGATATTTAGTAAAGTTAGCATTTGGCACACATAGGTCATGTTTACGTCTTGTATTTAAATTATGTACATCTGTATTTCTTTTAAGATTATCCAATTTTTCCACCACAAATTATAGCAAGCAGAGTATGAATTCACTTGCAAGTGGAAGTATATTAAATTTACGAAATAATTTTCTACAGGATATCCTGCTTTTGACACCGGCCATTATTCTAATTATTTTCTTTTGCATGTAAAAAACTTTATTACTGTCTGTTGAATTCCCCCAAAAGATTAATCCATAAGACACCACAGAGTGGAAATAAACAAAGTAAACTAGCTTTAAAGTATCTATTGTCATGGGTGGTATGACTGTTCTCATGGCAAGGCACGCAGAGCTTAATTTGGGAATAATAATATACTCAATGTGTTTCTTCCAATCTGAGGTATTGTGAACTCGTAAGCCAAGGAAACTTAAATATATAAGTGAACAAGCAGAAGGTATATTTCAGTATGAGATCTCTGAAACATTTTGTATATATTTTCAGGTGTTATTTTATTCTGGATACATCAGCACGCCCATTAAAGATCTTGTTATGAATGTATACAGTGATGGAAAGTGGGGGTCATACCGACACCTGCCACTAGACAGCTGTGCCACTGTTACTGTGCCACATGCCTATGTCAGCATAATGACCCGAGGAGATTTCTCCAGCTTCAGGTGGCTGGAGGGAAATCTGGACCCTGACAGGTGCTGATCAACTCTTGTACACAGTAATGTGATTACTTTAAAGTTCCATTATAGTGATGAGGGACCAGAATAAATGTACTTAAAATTTAATGCCAAGTGAGCTTGCTTGATTGTTCAACTTCATGAACAAGAAGTATATCAGAGAGTAAATGAAAGTTAGGTTGTCGAATTAACTAACTTCATAGCGTATAAGCTATCTTAAGAATTTGAAAACTGCTAATGTGGCCAAGAATTTACCCTGTATATAAGGAACCTTAAGGTTGGTTATTGTGTTCATAAGAACCACCCACTTTCACGTATTCTGATCCAGTTGGATAGCAAAAAAAAAAAAAAAGGGCATGTAGGTTTAAATTTGTTAATTCTGAAGATGAATTATAGTTGATTACAAATACTAGGAAATTTCCCATCAAGAATGGCGAAAAAATCTAAAGTCATACTTAAAAACACATTTTCTTTATTCTTTTACAAATCAATGTATGAAAATTTAAATTTAATGTTTTTTAACAAAAAAAAATCACTATGTATCTTTGCGTAACTAAGATTGTAGTATGATTTAATGTAGTACAGTCTTAAACATGATTTTATATCTAAGTTGTAACAACTGTGCCTCACTGTGTACATGCACATAGTAGGACGACCTTAACAACATATCCATGGCTATAATATTATCTCATAGAGCCCAAAATCTCTTAACAGGAAATGATCACCAACCAACCAATAGTAATTATTATGTAGTTAAATAATAGTCTACTGCTCATCAATTCTCTTGTCAGCTTTCAAAATCTACGCTGTCCTCTGTGTCTATATGCTGGTTTCTCCATTCACTATTAAAGAACGTCCTGTGCCCTTGTGAGAAATTGCACAATCAACATGAAATTCTGAGGGACACACACACACACACACACACACGTATATATGTCTCCATGTCACATAATGTAATAGTTTGTTTTATATATTACATCAAATTTTTTTGTATTTCAGGAAAACTTGGAATTTGTTACTAAAGAATTTTTGTGTTGAAGGGCTAGAGTTCTCTGGACATGACCAGAATGGGCAACGAGTTACAGGACACCTCTGGGCTCTCCATTTGAAATTTATGTCTCTGATTTCTGTTGTAATGTTATAGTCAGTTCTGTGCCTGCATATCTGTTGTGACTATTATTTCCAACTAAACGTCTGTATGTATTTTTTATTAGTTCCTGCATATACTACATATTTTGTCAATTCCATCTTTGTTACCTTATTCCTAACACGTGGCCTCGTGTCTTACAGCGTGAATATGTTCAGGTAGCTTAAATAATATATTCGAGATCTAGACAAAAGAAAACTATCCACATTATCTTTCTGTGGTTTCATTTATAACAAATTAAAAAAGTTGTTTGAATAATGATAGGTGGAACAGTTATTGTTTCATTTCTTTATTCGCAGAAATTTGTTTCTCCCGTGCCATATGTAACTGCTGTATTTTTGGTGGAAATTGCTTCTACTAGCTTCTGCATTACTATTTTGTTGTCAAAGCAACATGCTTACTTTTGAATGTCTTTCTTGTAACAGACGACAAAATAAAATACCAAGGGTTTATTTGCACCGAAATAAATCTAAACTAAATAATAGATCAAGTTATTGACATAAATTGAAGTTCTTTGGTTTCGAATACATAATATTGAATACTTTCATATATTAATATGTATAACTGGATATGGTGAAGTCAGATGGAATCCACTCAAAATTCAGTTTAATGTGTGAATCAACACACACTTTCCAATTGTTATTAACAGAATTATTATGTATTTTGTTATCTAAAAAGAATTTCCAGTCAGTGCAAATAATTGATAATTATTTAACAATGTATAAATTGTGAATTGTGTTTTTTTAATATCCATGGTTTATTATGTCTACTGTCATCTCACTAACTTATGGATCAATGGAACATATTAAAGCTGTATGATGTATGTATAACTATTTAACAAGTTTGAAAAAACAGATGTTTTTTTTTTGTAAAGTTTTCCAGCCCATGTAAGTTTAAAAGAGATTCATCATGCCCCCAGGTCTACTAGTGATCTTGAGATCAAGAAACTGTGAATCTTAACATTCACACCTTGTATTTATCTTTATGACATGGTACTTGGGCAAGGGCCAGTCCCCTAAAGAAAATGAGATTTCAGGTATAAATGGCAGTGAGTATGGAGGTGGCTATCTTCAGGGTTGTTACGCTATGTACTCTGGTAGATTTCCGCCAACGGTTCAGAAGTCATACTGTCTCCGTCAAAAGGGCGATTAACATTTATTGCCCTGATGACAGGCAGTATGACCTCTGAAATGTTGGTGGAAATCTATCAGACTACAGGGAGCAACAACCCAAAAGACAGCAATCTTCATCTTCTGAGTTCTTTTACTGTATAGGCTCATAAAAGTTGTGATCTTTCAGAGGTGGCTGGTGCCACCACCATCAGGAAACATGCACCTCCGAAACACCAGCAGACCTCTACCAAACTACACAGTGCAACAACCCAGAACAGAGCCACCTTTATACCTAAAGAGAATTTAACATAAAAAGAAAAACTTATTGCTTTGCTTTATTGTGAACAGGCTTACTATGCACTTGAGATGATCGGTCACATGAGAAAGGGTGAGTCTGTGCTGGTCCACTTAGAGAGCGGGGGTGTAGGCCAGGCAGCCATCAACATCTGTCTGCACGCAGGTTGTACAGTGTTCACTACTGTTGGCACGCAGGAGAAACGGGCATTCATGAAGAAACAGTTTCCACAGGTATTTCAACAGCCTATTTCCTATCTCATGCACACATAGGGGAGATTTTCCGCCATGATAAATTGAATTATTTTACAGATTCTGAGTGTTATGTGTGAATTTCATTAAAAATCGAAGTTTCGATGTGAAACATACTGTCACAGAACTCAAATACTGCTCCCCATCCCCGCTCAGCTTTCTGCATTGCCTGCTTGTGGCAACATCATGACCAAACAGTTGGGCATACACATAATCACCTTCTACGAAAGCCTGTCAGTGCCAAAACATTTCTAGTCACAATGCAACAAATGAGTTCCCTTTCAAATAATGAAGTATGTGCTCTGTTATGGAATTTCTCACATGACAGCGTTACTGTCTCAGCCATCTGCTGGAGGACTGAACGTGTGTGCTATTTTCCTATTTATATTCTTTATTTTATTCTTTCTGATTGTGGGGCAGCTGTCAGCTTGTCCTGTTAGATTATGTTCCCATACCTCCACCAGGAACATTCATAATTTTTGTCTGGTTTCTTGGTTGTAAATTTTTGTTTTTGGCCTGGATGGACTCTGGGGGTTCTCAGTGATGCATGACGTGGCAGCAGCTGTCATAAGTTCCAAATATCGAATCTGAATTTTTGGTGTTTAGTATGGGGGGAAATTTGGGCCTCAACATGAGAAGATTGTGGGACATTTTGGTTTTCTCTGTGTTGGGCAAAATACTGTTTTTCTTTGTACATATGAGAGATGATCAAGAATGTCTAGGACCAAGGAACTGAGTACTGGTTCTGTGGCTAGAATCATAAATTCTGTTTTTACCATAATTAATATTCTCATTCATGCATTGAGATAGTACAGGATCCATGCCTTTGACCCAGGCACAGTACACTGTTTGAAATATTCTGGAATGTTTTTAACTTACCACATATGTTATAGGGATTTGCATTGGTATGATGTTGAGACTGTTCAGCAAGGAGAATCTGTTACATCACTGTTAAAGAAAGTGCAGAACTTTTTCTCTAGACCTGCAAGTTATAAATGGATGTATGTTCCTTATAGAATACATAATATTCGTTACTGTCCAGAATGTAAATTCAGAAATGGAAATTTTTCTTCCTCCAGGTTTCCCTATTTATAACACTGGTTAGACTACAGTGACAGAAAATGAAAAGTAAAATAATATGCTTTTAAGACATGCAACCATAACAGGTATTGAAAGGACTTGGCCTTGAAGGTAAGATTCCTAGAGTGTTTTCACAATGGATGTGTAAAGTCATCTTATGCTCCGTTTTGAGAATGTTTTGTAATTTGAAGGTAGTTCTCTTGCTTTTAATGCATACAAATTGTCAAACATGTGTGCATATAATCTTCTTTCCCAGTTGACGGACCGCAATATTGGCAGCTCTCGAGAAACCTCTTTTGAGCAACTCATCATGTCAGAGACAAATGGTAGAGGTGTGGACCTTGTTTTCAACTCCCTCACTGAGGAAATGCTGCTGGCCTCTGTACGCTGTCTTGCCCATCGAGGACGGTTCCTTGAGATTGGAACATTTAATCTTTAGAAGAACAACACTATTGGTATTGTAAAAATTTTACTGATTTCACATGGATTCATTATAGCTTATGCATTTGTTAAGTACTCTAAAACAATTGATAATGATTTACTCTTTACTGTACTTGAAGCTACTGATATAAAAATGCTTAAAATAGTTGTTCTCTATTCGTTACACAGTGCCGTGCCCTTCACACACTGGTGTACTTTGTTTGGAGCAGTATGCACCTATTGTTATCTTTGCTTTGGTGATTGTTCAACTTCATGAACAAGAAGTATATCAGAGAGTAAATGAAAGTTAGGTTGTCGAATTAACTAACTTCATAGCGTATAAGCTATCTTAAGAATTTGAAAACTGCTAATGTGGCCAAGAATTTACCCTGTATATAAGGAACCTTAAGGTTGGTTATTGTGTTCATAAGAACCACCCACTTTCACGTATTCTGATCCAGTTGGATAGCAAAAAAAAAGGGCGTGTAGGTTTAAATTTGTTAATTCTGAAGATGAATTATAGTTGATTACAAATACTAGGAAATTTCCCATCAAGAATGGCAAAAAAATTTAAAGTCATACTTAAAAACACATTCTCTTTATTCTTTTACAAATCACTGTATGAAAATTTAAATTTGATGTTTTTTTAACAAAAAAATCACTATGTATCTTTGCTTAACTAAGATTGTAGTATGATTTAATGTAGTACAGTCTTAAACATGATTTTATATCTAAGTTGTAACAACTGTGCTACACTGTGTACATGCACATAGTAGGACGCCCTTAACAACATATCCATGGCTATAATATTATCTCATAGAGCCCAAAATCTCTTAACAGGAAATGATCACCAACCAACCAATAGTGTGCATCCCTTCCAGATGCGGGGTGATGACTGCATTACGACCATCGCATCATTGCGATGGACCAATTGACTTTGAGCTCAGCTTAAGGCGCGTTCCCGCCGTTGTGGGGGAACGAATCAGGTCGCAGCTTTTAAGCCAAATTCAATGACAAATTACGTAATGCAGGGGTATTTAAGCGCGATCGTGGTTGCGGGGCGCTCTCTAAAGTTTTGGTCCTTCGGTTGAGCGGGGGTGTTTTTCTTAACAAACGTACGACAGAACAAAGGAACAGCCGAGCCATCCAGCTGCCTCCGTGAATAGTGCTTAAAAGATATATATGTTCCTGCGCGTATTAAGGAAAAATAAAGTGTCGTCGATCAGTGCAACACAGAAAGACTTTGTTGTCCATTTGTGTAGAAACCTGCTCCACCTTCTAATTCCCGTATATTCCCAGGGAGTCGGAAACTCGTGCTCACCGACAACCTCTCACCATCATCAACAATCCCTTTCTGTATCTTTACATATCCCACGTCAAGAAGCTGTAATCATATGAGCAAACCAGGCTACGACTACGAGTATACTAAACAAGCAGTGTGACGTGTGGTGGACGGAAAGGGACGGTTACAAGTCACCAGGGAAAGGTACCTACTAACCTAACGTAATTAGGATACGACAGATATTAGAAAGTTTGAAATGTATGAACTGTGTTTGAATCATGAAAAAGTTTGTACTCTCAAAGACTAGACCAGCAAATGAAAGACAGAAGTAAGGGGGGGGGGGAAACAACAACAACAACAGCATTCGCAGTAAATGTGAAACATGACTGTCGGAAGTAACGTTCTTATAAAGAATCCATTATTATCACAGACGTTTAGGGAATCAAAAATACAAGCTGTATCATACTTAACTTCATCATAAATGTTTTTTTCAAACCTGAGGTCCTAAGGCATTCTTCTCCCAACAGGCGCGCTACCTTCAGGACCACAGAGTCCCTCAAGTCCCCTTGACTTGGGTGCGGGGCATGCAGTTATATCAGTTCTACCTGCCTGATGAACTGCCAGAATTTGATTCCTACCGTGTCACTAGCATCACCGCTGATGTTGAATGTCTGCTGAAAAGGATTGCCTCTCTGATACCTCCTCATTATAATCCAGGTGATATATTTACTATTACTCTGATTTTTAAAAAGAAAAGCAATTTTGTAGGACAATATCTGCTGTCTGTGATAGCCACTTTAATGACGTGGTTGACTTCGTGAAATGCAGAAGGAATATCTTCATGTTGGGTCGTACTGTAAGGCCATATACGAAGGATTGTAAGGCAAACTGTAAACGGAACTCCAGTTTGCCTCCGGCCGTCTTCACCATCTGAGAACGATCAGCGTGCGCAGCCCCCTGCTGTGTGTTTAAATATTTCGCAAATGGTCCCGACCCCGCGGCGACACTCAAAGTGTCTCTGATCGGGATGCCGTCTGTTCGCCATACAATATCGCAGCATCTGCAGAATTCTGTGCCCACATCTGCCAAGAGCTGGCTAGCCCACCGTGCATGGTATTCCATTCTGACACTTCGGTACCGGTAACAGCTGTTAGTCGTAACAGCGACCACACGCAAGGGGCTCCACAATGTTGACGTACCTGCTTCTGCCCCATCTATATCGGCTACTGCGAGCACGTACAGAACTGATATGAATTTGTGTTGCTTTCAGCACATCTGGTGGAAAAAGTGATGGCATATATCGATGGGACGAGCCCGTCTTTTCCCGTGTTGGGAGATGCTCGTAGTCAGTTGCCTCGCTCCATGTCAGCGATCTTCTACCTCTTGGCTGACTATTATTTCAAAGTTAATGAATGGGTAAGTAGTTGATAAGATATGTGAATTGTGCTTCCTTTAATCTTAATTTCTTTGGATTCTCTTTTTGAATATTCTACCTTCCTTAATGCCCTCGCTTCACTTCTGTACTGTAACACCAAGACAGACATTTCATTACAAAACTTTGTTAGCATTTCTTCCTTGATTTTGTCTTCAGTGTCCTTGTAAGTATGAAGCTTGTAATTTAGTCCTGTCAGTAACTGCTTCAGGTCGTGTGGGGTAATTCCTGTAAAACCCATATCTTACTTTTCTGTACTGAAATTTTAAAATTGTGCCATGCACATGAAATGTTCGACTCGAACACGAACCTTTGAAGTTCCTCTCCAGAATTATTAATGGACATACATAAGTGTTTGTGGAAGAGTCCTTAGTGTTATCTGAATGATTTTGACACCGATTATTGCCGTGCAGTGTGGAAACAGTGAACACAAGGTTAAAGTGCGGAGTGTCTGTTGCAGGGGAAGGCAATTAGGCACTACCTGCTGGATGTTTGTGTCAATCCTGTACGCATCGACTCCTGGGCAGGAATGGCGCTTGCTCGTGGGAGTCAACTGGAAACTAAACTTAATTCTGTAAGTAAAATATTTACAGTGCGTTCCACTTAATGTAATCACTTTTGCAGGATGTGCATGAAGTGAATGCATGTGTGTGGCTGGTCATATCTGTCTGCGTGATTGAACTTGAGACCCACTGGATGGATTTTGATGAAATTTGGTATGGACTTATGCCATTGGAGTGTACTCTGACTTGCCAACTGCATGGGGCAGAGTCCTGAGACCAGTGGAGTGCCACATGGGAAAAGCGGATCCGCCACTGGGAGCAGACTCCTATGTGTATAATTTTGCTAGTAGCAATCAGTATTTTGTAAATAGGTAAGGTTCAACACAATTTTATGTCGCAGTGTGAACCATTGAAGAGCGAGATGGACTTTTTGCGTCAAGCGTCTGCTGCTCAGCGTTGCTTTCAGCGTGCTCTGGATATTGAGGCGAATCATTCATTGATGTGGATCGAGTACGGCTCCTTTGTCTATATGGTGCATTCCTTCTGTTCCCGCCTGCTTAAACAGGTAAGATAAAAGAGCGTTTCTTGTAGCTGTAAACTCGCTTTTGAGCTTCACTGAGAGCAAGAGTCGTATAACAAGTAACTGAAAATGCTGTCCACTGTTTGATGCTGATGACGGAGGATGTACGCAATAGAATATTCTCAGGTGATTGGTCTATCAGTTTGAAGCAGAGGTACGATTTATAATCTCCACCATCAGGGAATGGTGTTTATTGACACACACACACACACACACATTTACAGATTCACTGGGGCCTACATTTGTGACAACCATTGACCTTTGAAGGTTAGGTTACTTATGCAGAGTAAAGTATAAACTCATGTCGTCACCATTAAGCTCACTGATTCAAAACTTGCAAAAACAAGTTAGAGTGACGCACTTATATGATATTTTTCTGACCTTCTGACATGCATAGTTTTTTCTTCAGAAGCAAGATGGCCTTTCTGAATGTTATTCAACATTCTTGTGAACCTAACCTAACCCTGCTGTGGTTTCTTGGAGTATGTTGGTGAGCTCTTCAAAGTCAGTCCTTGCACCTCCCAGATCATCTTTCAGTTGTCCCAGTATGTTAATACTCTTCTTGTTCAGCCACTGCATTGTCTTGATGTTATTTGTGGTGAGAAACTTGCTGATATCTCCAGAGGAGGAATGCGTATGAGATATTGTGACCATGCCAGTCTTTTGCTTCTCTCTCTCTCTCTGGTTTATCTGTGATGTGCTATAGCCATCTTGTTGGAATGATTTCCATCGATGTTTTATTTACCATTCAGACTTGGCCCAGACGCATTTGCTGTAGCAGAACAGTACAGAAAGGCAATTCAGAGTGAAGTAGGAGAAGAGTCAATGAGAAACATTTTAGGAACCATGTGAGTAGGAAAGTAGGTGGAAGAGTTTTAGTGACCCAGTGGTTGAAAGTGTGTTAGTTCTGCTGAGTCAGTCACTGCTGGTGAGGCTTAGCAGTTGCTTGATGAAGGTGTCTGAGTGGTAGGTCTGGTTAGAAAGGTGATAAGAGTCTTTACTCGGTCTGTACACATCTTTACAGTTGAAGTTTTGAAGGTGCTCTCTTATTTCAGTGGTTTCCCTGATGGTGCAGGTGTGACTGATCCTGTTGTACATGCCCAGTTCTTGATTTTGGAGTTGTCTGTCCTCTGTGGAACCGAAGCAGACGACTCCAGACTCAAAGATTGGCGTGCACAAGATCCTCTGCTAATGCAGTAAGGTTTACTTGACCAAATGGGTCTTCATATCTCCACCAGGAGTTGGGAACACATTAGAGACTCCAGACTGGAGATTGGCTGTAACAAAACTCTCCACAGAGATGAAACACTGCGTCATCTTTGACAGACAGAACAGAAGACATAGCCATTATCTGCACCTACAATTTCACATCATCAGGGAAGCCATTTAATTAACAAAACATTCTCATTATTGCATTGTAATTTTTGTAAACCATTGAACACTGTGTGTCTGCAGGAAACAGACAGCCTCAGCCTGGAGATGTTTGAGATATTGGAGAATCGAAAGGAGAAGATGTTGGACACGGCAGAGAAGTGTTTCACCACTGCCAGCAAGGTCAGCGGTCAAGTGAATCTTTGTTTGTTGTTTCGCTGTTCTGAGTGTTTTTATTTTTAAAATTGCAGATGTAGGCCATTTATCTCATATGACTAACTCCATGGAGCAGAGTTTATCGTAAGAAGCTCGTAGTCTCTCGGGTAATGAAGAAATTCCCCATCTTGCGTGCGATCGGAAGGTTCATTATCGTGATGACCAAGTATGTACGACTGGCCCCTGACCAGTCCATTCCTAAGGAACTATTAAAAATCTATTTTAATATTATCCCTTATCCAAGCCTTTGTCTTCCATGTGGTCTGTTCCTTTCAAGTTTTCTGACTAAAATTTTGTATCTATTTCTTATCTCTCCACGTGTTTACCCATTTGATAATTCCCTTTGATTTGTCATCAAAATACAGAAAGGCAGCTCAAAGACTAGGTATGCTTCGCCCTGTCTTTAATAGGAGAAATCGCATGTCCATCGGAAATGGCGTGCTGTTTTGTTAGACGGTCATATGTCCTATGATAGATTATACTTCAGCTATAATTTTTGTGGCTAAAATATCAGGACTGGTGTATGTTGACAGATATGGTATGCTGCAGGAGAGGATTGTGGAATACAAGATGAGCGCTGGGTAAAGTGGCAGAGAAGAGAGACCACAATCCAAGAGTTTTCCTTAGCCATTTTGCAAAGGTAAGAGCAGTAGGCTTCCTTGGTGTTTTTATAAATGGATTATAATTATTCTTGGTGTTGTGAAATAAGAGCCCGGTTAGAGTCAGAGGTAAAATGATCAAGAGAATGGGGTTTGTGAGTGGGATCCTGGGAGGGCTGGCAGAGATGGCTTTGAAACTCCTCCACAGACGACGCGAAGTGGGAAATGCCCTCAGGCAATTTGTCTAGGGAGGCAGGATTGGACTGGTCTGAAACTTTCCTGTCGGCAAGGTCACGAGTCCCGTAGGTCAGCTGGCATAGGCGCATCATAATCCTGGTGTACTGATTAGGAAAAATGTTGTCAGCCCAAATGTAAGTTTCTATTTCCTGGATCTGATTAAATTTATTGCACAAGGTTAACAACTCACCAGAGGTTTGATGGAGTCCGAGGCGGACGCGTGAATCTCGCTGCCTGCTAATCACCTAAATATTCTTGGAGGCCGGTGACCTTCCGTATGTTGATCTCATATTCCAGCTCATCCTTCCTGAGGTAGTCCAAATTCGGAAGTGCACGATCCATTGTAAAGATGATAAACAGCTGACAGATTAACAACAATTCACAATAATCAGTACAAAAGAAAAAAATGTGAGTGCAATAACAGAAGACCTTGAGTTAGATAGAATCACAAAACCACGCTCTGTGCTACCACTTGATATGCACAAAGGCCCAGAACCCTTGATAAGAAAATGGTTTATTAACAAACTATGAACTGAACAAGAGTATACCTGTTGAATATAGACGCGACGTTTATTGCAGGCTTGCGAACACCTTCATCAGACGCAGGCTAGTTATGCCCGTAGGATAAGCTACAGTAATCCACAGAACTTGGCAGTTGAAGCCTTAGAAGTCTACTATAGGATCCACGCTTGCATACTTAAATATTTGGAGCAGAATGAAGGCAGAAAGCTCGATGACAATTTGAAGACGCTGTTTGAAAAAATGCTCAAGGATGCTGCCGCAGGACCATTCATGGCTTCTAATTTGAGAGAAATAGAAGGGTAAGCGTGTTTCTGTGTCATAAGCTACCGTATTGCTTATTAAAGTAACTTGCAGCAGGTGTGTTGTATGACAGCCTTGTGAATTAGTTTTGTTAGAGTACCCGAAACTGTTGTCAAGTCTTTTAAATTATAGATTCCAACAGAAAGTGAGTGAGCGAAAGAGTGATTCATTTGTGGAAATTTGCTTGTGTTTATTGATTGTAGCTGCTAATTTTAACATGTCTTTATCTGAAATAAACATGATTTTCAAATTTTTTTATTTTTGTTGTAATACTATGTGGGGGCTTTTTAAATGTTTGTGGAACTAGGAAGTTGTTTGTAATAAACTGAGAATTTTCTTTAGTTCCATATTTGTAAGTATTCTCTTAAAATGTCTCTGTTGTTTCAACAGGTTTATAATTTTCTTTCGTATTCCGTATTTACTTGCTTTAGGAAAGCCGAGAGTGACGAAGAAACGACCGCCCGTGTCTTTGGATATTTTCGAAGAGGTCCCATTTACAAAGAAAGCACGTCTGGATTTGCCTCTGGTTAGATTATTATTAAATATAAAGCACTATATATAGTAACAACTGTGAGCACATATTTAAGAATGCCTCATTGCAACTTCTTTAACAATTTGTAACCCAGTGTCAGCTGGCAATTGACGTGACGGCGTTACGCCACTGCAGCGCAAAAGGTTGTAATATTTTACTTCTTAATACAACGTTTGCAAGTTACTGACAACAACAGTTACGTGTGTTCTTATTGGTGGTCAAGTGTAGGAATTGAGGCAGTGGGACACAGGAATAAACAGAATATGGGAATAGCTGAGGAGAAGAAGATTAATTGATCCTTGGGATTTTACTCGGGGGAAAGCTGTCTGCCACCTGACCAGCCTACTGCTTGCCAGGAAATCAGTGGATTATGTTCAGTACACTTGGCAGGCTCACTTCATATCTCAACAGAAAATTGGCTGAGATCATGAAGGGCACTCCTGTCTTCTACAGATGTATCTGTCTCAATTTGACGTGCATTGTGTAAGTACACTAGCAATATGATGTATTAGATGTGCTTGTCATGTGATAGAGTTAAGTCTGTCCAAGAATATGTGGCACTGTTTATCATTACAATGCCCTTTGTAACTTGGTTGTTGTATTTCTTGTGGTATAGCTCTTTTGCAAGATGTTTGTTAAAATATTAGAGTGTTCGAGCTGTCTGTTAGTAAAGATTCCTTTGCATATGAATCTTTATCAGAAAAGCTATCAGACTGGTAAACATTTATTGACATATATTGAGGTTGACACTGCATCAGCACAAATTTTTTTTAAGTTGAATGGTTTATTGAGGACCACTACATGCTTAAACCTTAATTTTTAATCTTCACTATTGTCTCTTTAAGTGCTTGAATGTAAGAGACAAGACTGCTAAGTCGTGTACATGTTTGAAGCAGATAACTTTCGCATGGACCCATTGCAAATGCTTTACGATTATTCATATGAGTTATTTACCAGGAAGCATGGGATGTCTGAGCTAGAGTAGAAACACAGTTTTTTCACCAGGTTTAGAAGCACATGCTGAAATGGAAGGGAGAGGAATTTAAGTGGTGTAGCTCTTTTGCAGGATGTTTGTGTTCGAGCCATCTGTGAGTGAAGATTCCTTTCCGTATGAATCTTGGAGGTAGAAGGTACCTTATTGATCTTGATATTGGGTAGTCAATCAGCATATGATTATCATGTTGAAGGGGTCCCGGGATCTTAATAAACATTGTGACCACAATCCGAAATTGTTGTGTAGACACGCTGTCAATTCAGTAATCAGCGTGCACTAAAACGCATATCGTAAAACTGTTTATTGACGTAATGTCAGATATAAAGGTATTGTTTTGTGGAATGGCCTCTGTGGTAAGTTGCATTCTTTATTCTGTTCTGTTTCTGCTTGTTAAAGTTGTTTCATAGAGATTGCTGCTGGTGTGTCATGGAGAGATGTTTCCTCAAGGTAAGGCATTTTGGTGCGCTCTCCTTTACTTAGTGGGGAATCCCCACGTCCACAGTACAGAGTGTCTAAGTATTTGTGACCAGGTTGGTGGCCTCAGCACTCTGCCAGTTTCTCATAGTAACTAGCTCCTTAGCACCTACAGTCATCATTCCATCACTTCTGCATGATGTTCTGGCAGATGCATTTCTCTCCTAATCTTCTGTGAGCGTGGAAATGAGCCTTTGTAGAAACAAATTTCTTGACTAGCTGAATATCAAAGTATTCAGAGAAGGTTTTGCGTCATGGACGTGTTTAATTCGCCATTTTGCAAGCAGGACGTGATCAAGATATTTCCTCATCAGCACAAATCTAAGGTTGCCAAGGAGACAAATATTACCAATTTAATGACTCAAGCCTCAACTTCGGCGCTTGTTTCCACACATTTGCTCGACATTTTTTAGAGCGGGTTACCTTGGCATCTCACTAATTGTTGAATACCTATGTACGCGCATCTAATTATAGGGCTGATACTAACCAAATGTAACACAGACGTAATTAGCTATAAGAAGATGAAAGGGGTTTGGTAAGCATTTTGTAGTTATTGCAAACCTTTTTATACATTTTCAAGATTTCCATCACCAACTGTTTTGATATGGGCGACAGGAAGTCTTTATCTTGTCCACTGAAGACAAGTTTATTGTTTCGTCTTCAATTACATGCACAGCTGCAAATGGCCCGCTGAGGTCAGCACGCCCGGACTTTGAAGGGTCAGAGAAGGTTGTCAACACTGCATCTTTCAAATTACACGACATATTATTTGCAAATGATATCTTATGACGCCAACTAATTGACTATATGGCTTACCGAACCCGAAGGTTCATCACCGAATTAACCAAAGCCCTGTCCTGGGCCAACAAAATCCAGGCTCCTTCAACTTCTGTCTCCCATAGATCCCGCCTGACATTATCCTCCCATCTACGTCTAGGTCTACCCAGCGGTCTCTTCCCTTCGGGTATCCCAACCAGTACCCGGTGCACACCTCTTGTCTCATCCATGTGCGCTACATGCCCCGCCCATCTCATTCTTCTCGACTTAATCACCCTGACAATATTGGGGGAGGAATATAAATTTTGAAGTTCATTATGCAGTTTTCTCCAGACCCCATCGTCTGCTCTCCTAGGCCCAAATATCCTCCCTTAGAGTGAGAGACCACGTTTTGAACCGATGCAAGACAACTGGCAGAATTATTGTTTCGTATATTATAATCTTCAGGTTCTTAGAAATCAGTCGTGAAGACAAAATATTTTGAACTGAGCAGTAGCAGGCATTTTCGGAATTTAGCCTCCCCCTAATTCCGTCGTGAATAAATTTTGATTTGTTATTGTTGTTTCATTGTTCCGTAAACCCGCGTACTATATAGTAACAGTATCAGAACTTTAACCTGATTTTCGACCACTTTCAAGGTCACTGACAATTTATTCTGGCCGATTAAACGCACGACGTCGCTTTCATTGCTATCGTAAACCACGTGCACTCTTAGCTTCGTGTTGTTGATGATGTGTCCGTGCTATGAATGCTTTTACGAAATCTTGTGACGTATTCGAGTATGGTGACCAAAGAACGTAGAAGCGAAAATCAAGGTAATGCATCGTGGAGATGTACTTTGTATGTCGACTGTTGAACGTTTGAATACAGTCTCGCGAATAATGGTATACGTTGTAAGTGTGCTCGTAGATGTGGAAATGGAGTGCTGACAAGAGTAGGTTTTCTCTCTGCGTTTCTGATAATGTCATCTCTGGTCGCGACGACGATGGCGCCATCATTCTACTTCGTGTGTTTGGGATTGTTTGACTAAGATATTTTGTTGTGACTTCTGCTTCTGTTTTGTAGCGTGATTATTAATCTTTTCTGTATTTGTTAAGAAATATTGAAATAATTTGCTAAGAGCTTAATATTTTTTATTACATTATCATTTATCTTTATTAATGAGGTCAATATTTCTGTAGAATGTTTCCCTGATTTATTTCTTTCATGTTTTCCAGACTGCTTTTATTTTGTTTTTTTGCTCGAGGCTGTTTAGTCTGGTTGTCACATTTAATCTGATTTAGACCTCGAGAAAGTAAGTATCTTGTAATATTTCGTGCAGTGAATTTTCATTACTTGGTTGTTCCACTATTGACAAATTAGGTAATCTTTTTTTATCTTTGTGATCCAGTCATTCTTTTCAGATATTTTATCACTGTTTTGGTGGTGAAACTTGCTTATACATTTTTAAGAGATTATTTAGGAATGTGTTGAATTTTGAATCTACATCAAGGCTGTTTAATACTGAGTGCCAATTTTCATTCGATGTGTTATACATTCTTTAATAGTGTCTTCATTTCTGAGTCTGATTGATATTCTGTACTTATGATAACTGGAGATCGACTTTTTTATTATTAATATTACTAGAAGTCATACATCGTGATCAGATGGAGTAATTTTGGATTCTTATGGGGAAATTAACTATTGCCATGACATTGGAAGATGCTAGTCGATCATTTTACACATTTTTATGGTGACTTTCAATAAGATAATTTGTATTGATGATAATGGGACCACAGTTGACGATGTTGTGCTGTAGGTTTAAAAAGATAATTTATAATGCTTTGTAACTTGTTTAGGAAAGTCAGCATTGCCAGTGGGGGCTCTATATATAGCTAGGACATATATGTTGGAATGTTTAGATTCCAATTGCACAATGCAGCGTCTATTTCTTGTTATTTTAGTGACACAATACATTTATCTAATTAAATTTTAGGTTCTTTTTGGCAATAATACTTGCACCTTCTTTTACCATATTTCATCTAGAGTAAGTACTTCCAAAAGTAACATTTTCAAGTTTTACCTCTGGTGTTGGGTTAAACACAGATTAGGGTGTGTGTTTATTATTAATGGACACTGATAGTTGATCAGTTTTGTTTGAAAGTCCTCTTATGTTATGATGGTGCACCACAGAATTGTTATCTTGATTGTATTCTGAATTTAGAACTGGTTTATTAGCATTGATGTAGACATCTTTCAGGTATTTGGTGACAGATTTGGGCTTAAGCCTAAAAGAAGGGTTAGATCTTACATCAGTGATTACAGGTATCCAGTTTGCACCTAATCTAATTAGCAGTGAGTTGCACAAGCTTCTACTTGCCTTCTGAATTAAGTTGTAATCCGTGTCTGGTATGATCATTCCTATTTAAGGATGAATTGTCAGTTAATCCAATATGTGATTTGTCTGCATTCCAAAGCGCACACTCAAGTAGAATATTTCCACTCCCCACCAACTTGTCTATATTGGGCCTGTCATGGTTGCAAAAGGAAAGTACTAGAAATCTGTTGACTTTGTACATTATGATTGCATAATGTCATGAAAGAGAAATTTATGGGTTCTTACTTGTTCAGTAAGCTCCTGATTATGAGTGTTTGGAATATTCATGCATTACTAATTTTTTAAATAAGCACAGGTGAAATAGGCCTTCAACTTACTTGTGGGGTGGGGGTGGGGGTTCTAAAGAAGGTGGATGAAAATCATAATAAAATTCTACTGACAGTAAAACAAAGGCTTCGTGTACTTAGGAAATTTGAGAACAGAAAATGGGCAACAGAATTTATAATAAAAGTATGTGATAGGGATTGAGTGATTCCATCCTTGAAAGAACACCATATACCAGGCTGACCTACTGATGGCGTATTTTGGGCATAGTTTTCTGGGAGTCCAGTAACACTGGTTTGATTATGGGGAAACTTTCTCCAGAGTTAGTAAGAAATGAGGAAATCAAAAGTTCATGTCATGGTGCGTGCTATGAGAAGTTTTGAAAAGATTGACAGTGAACTGAAAAATGGCTTCAGACTGAGAGTGAAGATACTGTGCCTGTTACAGATTTATTTTTATGGAAGCCCCACAACCCAAATGTTACGTCGAGTTTGAAATCTGTGTGTGTATCTTGTGTTTTCTTTTGATTTGTTTGCCAGCTTTTCCAACACAGACCTTGCCCATGAATTTAAGGTGCAGTGTGTCTTTTATGTGAATGTTCGTTGCTGGTCTTGCTGTTGTTCATTTTGTTTGAGAACATTTGTTGAAACTATCTTCACTATACCAGTGTTGAAATCTTGCAGGGATTGTGACTGGATGTTGATGTGCTGGTCAGGAGATTGCTTCTGCTTTGCAAGAATTCACATGCCCATATTATTCACTTGTTACAGAACTTTCATTCAGAATTTGAATGACTTTTTTATTGTAATGACAGCTTTTGAGCACGTATTTAAATACAAGGATACAATTTGGTCCAATATAATATGGGCTTTTATAGAAATTCCCTCAATGCACAACATTTACATTTTATGATATTCGTGCAGAGATAACCGTATGGAAATGACAGATGTAACTTGGGACACTCTTAATGTCTGTCACATCTATCGTAGGTGATATACCATTGCCATTGGTTTAAATTTTTGTCATGTTCATCTTCATTGATGAATTGGTATACTAGTTTGCAGGCTGATCAGCATTGATAATTTTGCTAAAGAGCATTCACCAGTTGATTAGGCTGTTTTTTGTTAGAAAAAGAAAGTTGATTTTTAAATATTATTTGCACGAGTTTCAGCTGCAAAAGGTTAAAGTTTATACTTGAGGAAGCACCCCACTGTTTCAAGGTACCAGATTGTAAGTGGTAGGGTGTGTGTCATTACATGTTTTGGGGCGGAATTCTGCAGCATGGCGTCGTTACATACTGTTATTTCATTATACTCTTATTTCTTTCAACGTCAATAATCACACATTTCCCAAATGCTTGGGGTTTTATCTAATTTTTTATTCTACATTATTTAGCTTATTTAAAAACTCAGGTTTCCCTTGATATTCGCATAAATCTTTTGCCTTTTACTGAAGATTTCTGTTGAGGGGAACATATGGTTCATACAGTTTCATTCCTACATTTAGATTACTGATTTATTTTTTTAACTTTGTTGTATTGAGAATGTCAGAAAAAAGAAGACTTCTGTGCAGTTTTGGGATCTAACGTAATATTATTCTCAAACACTACCGTGTCCTTATCAATTCACTATTACAAATTTCATTGCCCATGTCAAATCCTAGATGAAAACTGCTTGTATTTTCTTTATACATGCTGTATGTTCACAGCAATGGAACCTGGTCCATCAAGAAAGAGAGTAAAGCATGTTGTTCAGGATCAGCTGTCTGGCTTGCAGGAAGATCCAGCTGCGTGTGCCAGCGGCCCGTCTAAAGGGTAAGTGTTCATCATTACTTCTCTCTGATGTACAGAGAATATTTCTTTCAGCACAGGGAACCTGTAAAATTATGAAAGTAAACCACCAGGTGTATCGGAAGTCTTGACCTGATAATTTTCTAGTGATGTGTAGTGCAGTGAAATCGGCTTTCCTGTGTTATGTACCGTGGTGATACTTTATTGAGAGTGTATTGAACACGGCCTATTGAAGCAACGCATGTGGGGTCAGGATGCTCAGTCATGAGCAATTCGGTTAGAGAGAGAGAGAGAGAGAGCGGCTTGCTTGCACGAAACTTGTGACTGGTGGCAAGTGACGATGTCTTGCGCTTGCGCAGGACCCCGCCTTGTTTTAGTTTCTTTGTGTTTTGAGGGTCAGTTCCCTTCATAACTCTTGGACCCAGGTATTAAATCAGAATATTCATTGCAGTGTGGATCGTTATGGTTTTCCTGTTGTCATTCGGTTATCCTTTAAGACGCTGCAACGTACGTTCATATTCGTTTTTTGCAATTTGAGGTTGTGTTGTGTTGAGTTGTTTGCGAATGTTGTGCGGGCGGTGATTGGAAGAAGAACGCTAGAAATTGACTGCATATTCGAATGTATGTGACTTGGGCAAGGGAAATTGAGTACGTTTATGCATTAATATTGTGGGTATTTTACACGTGCCATTCTGAGAAGTAAATAACTTCACTCGATTCACGCGTAATGACAAAGCCGCTACTTGTCCTTTGTTCGTGGTTTGAACGCATATCGCCATCTTCATAACTGAGGACTGAGTTGGAAATATGTTTGTAACATACTTTATTTTTGTAAAAAGCCTGGAATGTCATTGCCCAAGAATCTCTACTGTTATTGTTTGTGTATGTATGATTGAAAATTAAATTTCTTTAAGATTTTTTCTTGTGGTAAATGTTTGAACACTGTTATTTGTTTTTTCGGACAGGAATAAGTTGTCAAAAGTAATACTGTCCTCTCATCTTGCCAAAGATTTGGCCTGTTTTTATGAATGTGTTGCTGTAAAGGATCTAAAACTTGAATTTATCATCTTTGGTTTTTGAAGGTGTTTCGTCTCATCGTGATCAACATCAACATTATGGATTAAGTTTTGGCCTGCCCCATATACAGGGATTAAAGTTATTCTGTTTTTTTTTTCAGGCATTCCTGGATTGTTCTACTCTTCGGTTTATGTTGATAAAGTGGCTTTGGAATTCTGTTCTCATGCATCTTTTCATAGTTTTCATGTTGTCCTCATATTTATTATTGGTTCTTCTGTATTATCTTTGTTACATTTAAGATCCGGCATTCTGTATCCTGCAGTTTCTGTGAGGAATCACATTCCTATTGTTTCATTAATAGCCAGTGTCACGAGATGTGACAAGTTAAATTTCCATACTGAAATTTTATCTCAGTACTTATTTGATGCTGTTCTGTTTGGAAGTACCCTTTCAAACCTGTTACAGCAAATACCGAGCTTCTGTAATTTTATAAGTTGCTGTGGAATTTTGAAAACCTAGTCTTTGATTGTCCCCTTTATTTCATTGATGTCATCGAAACCTTTTCGCTTTGAATTCTAAATTGAGTTTTTGGAAGAACGAAAAGTCGCGCAATACTAAATGCGGAGGAATATGTTAAGAAATGCGCAACAGCCGGAATGGTTGTCAGAAATTTCTGCACAAACAACAGAGTGAAGAAAGCAATCACAACATTTTATTTAGAAAAACTTATATATGAAATAAACTCCCAATACAGATTTCTGTTTACATCAAAAGAGGAGGACATTCTATGTGCTCCTTGCATTTGAGTGAACTCGTCTGGCCTCTTTTATGATTCATCATACTAGACCTGTTAATTTTGAAGATTTGTTTTGGGGTTACCCATGAACCATTGTTTTATCACTTCTGATTTTCTTGGAAAGGAAATAAGGTTCTTTCTGAAGTTTTCCAGGAGTTTTGACACATTGACTTGACTCTACTTCCGCTTGTAAGTCAGCAGATGAGACAAATTTTGCAGCAGTATGTTGGTTCTTAAGATTTTGTATCAGAATGAGAATCCATCCTTATTAACTTACATTTGGTGAGATGTCTGATTTATTTGTAAACAAGTCCCCTAATTTGTATAACTTTTTATCTGCTTTACTGTTGGACTGTAAAATTTCAGTATCTTCGATGAAAGTCATTTTATTTTTTTTTAAATTTTGAAACAGCTTACCTATTTGAGGTCTGCTAATTGTTTCTTCTGTCAAAGATATTTCTGAAATGTTGCAGATGTCTATAGCAATATTGCTTATTTCATATGTTCTGCTAGTTTTTAAGAAATGTAAATTGCAAGTACGACACATGACCTTACATCGAGATTCATAACCTCTAAATGATACATCCTGTGATTTTGAATTTATGGAGAATGATTTAACAGATTGTACTGTGCCATCATCCGTAACAGAGGAACTTTGTACTGACAGAACTGTTTAGATTTATGTACTTTTATATTAACAGTTTTATAATGGTTGTTTCTGTTGAAATTAGAAAAACGTATCAGCATTTTGATGTTGTGATCTTTTTGTTTCTGGTGTCGCTGGGCTTCCATTGAGATCTTCGATGAATTGTTTTGGAAGACACACATTTCTTACAACTGCTCAGATTCCTTCAACAAACTTACTGAAAAGTCTGGTTATGTTTCTTCGCTCATCCTAATTTTACCATAATATTGCTGAGATGCTTTGCAGCCTCAGTCATTTGGGTGATGAGTAAGTCAGATGATAACTGGATCTTGGTGACTGACGCACAGATGCTGAATCATTTCACGTTTTTCAGTATATGCATACTCACTATGTTTCCACTCAGTGTGCATAAATGTTACGTGTGTTATTTAATAGTAAGATATTGTTTAATTACCAGGTGACTTTACGTCATGTTGTAAGTCAGGCAAGAGTTTATAGTTTATTTTCAGCTATCATCTGTTTTTGTTTTTTTGAAATTTCTGTAATTGAATAAAATATGAGAATTTTCCTTAATCAGCTTTGGTTGCCCAAGAAATGGATTGGTTGGACAAACTAGAGAAGCGATTAGGGAAATCACTTAGTCAGATGACCAGACATAAGATGGCTGTCTTCTGTGGTCTGGTATAAGTTTACCAGTGATCATTGTCTTTGGATTTGTCACTGTGGAAACCTCAAATGTTACATATTCAGTGAATCTGAAATTTACCTTCTGAGGATAATGCATGTAGACTATTTACTGTGAAGGTGATGAGTGCAGGCATTAACACATTTTTTTCCCTCGTAACTGAATGAATAGGAGTAGGGTAGTTTTGAGGGGAGAGTCTACTTTAGGGCAGTTTTCTTGCATTTATGTGAAAATACTAAGGAGACCCCACAAAAATCCTCGGTCAGAATAACTGAGTTTGAAACCTTTGAGAAGACTCCATATCTGCAGGCTATGTAGCAGTTACATTCTGAACTGGCTTATATTCATTTTCACATCTCTTGTTGAAATTTATGGATCAGAGTGAGTTCTGAGGAAATGGTCTTTCAGGGTAGCTTGCAAGGTTATAATTCTTATTTCAGTCTTCTGCACATCTCCTTGATGAGTAAACACATTAAAGAACAAACAATTTATATGGAGTTGTGTTTGAAGATTATGGAATTCCTGCAAATGATCGGTCTTTTGGCTTATATCCTAAAAAGTGTCATTCCTGGATCGCTTTCGAAGTCACTATAGCTACTTTTATGTTTTGTGAAAGTAAATGATTTAGCAATTCTTTTGAAGGACCTTGAAAACTACATTCGAAATCATCTAGAAGCTCGCCTGGCCAAGATCCAGGATATTGGACGTCATTTTGTGGATGATGGCATCATGTCACAGACAGTGAAATCAGATGTGGAGGCTACTACATCAAGGTGGAGTCGTCTGAGTCAGCAGGTAGAAATAGGGAATTCATTACTTGCTTCTTAAGTCAGCATGATGAGATGAAAGTCTGATAATGTGTAATAATGTGATTGCTCCGTATTAATCTGCTTACCTGTTTGTTTTGACTATTGTACTTTTAAGTTGCCCTCAGTGGACTTGTGGTTAGCGTTTTCGCCACTGGACCCAGGGTTCACGGGTTCAAACCCAGCCAAGGTCGGTGGACTTTTAAGGATGATAAAACTTTCTTCAGAGGGGAAGTAAAGCCGGCGGTCTCATGTCATAGTTTTAGGGCATGTAAAAGAACCTTATGAGCAGGAACAAGATGTTTTGTAAGCAAAATTCATTGGCCATTTCTCACCCGTATCTCTGTTTTTGGAGTTGCAGCCATTTTTACTGTGGTCTGCTTATTGAAAAAAGCAATTTCGGTCATGGCACTGTCCTTTCATGTCTAGTTTCCAAGCAACAGGAAGCACCATCACCAGCACTCAAATTCAGGACTGAGTTTTTGACTTTTCTAAAATATCTTCTTGGTTTCCAGGAAGAAGCACTTCAAATTTCATATGAATTAGAATATATTTTTTTGAACTGTAAGCAAACACACACACAACTCCGAAATTGAAATTAAGATTACCAACCCTATGAAAGTTATTTTTACCAAAAGATCACATGGGGATGATGTCTTGTCAGTGACATCTGAATGTAAGCTAGATGAAACACGCAATGTTGCCACAACAAATAATACTTCATTCATTGTTTGTAGTTGCGTGATTTTTGTTGTTTTGGAAGTTTGAATACTGTAAATGACCTACGTCGTATGTTTACAGAAACTGACATATGTATTGAAGTTACGTGTAGTTGAAACTTGAGGAACGAAATAGAGAACATCTAATTTTGAAGAGTGTCTCTGATGAAGTAATCTCATTTGACAGTGAAATTGAACCAGCTTGTTGTGGCAGTATGGCATCTGGTAATAAGAATAATTCAATTAAAATCTAAAATAAAATTTGGCCAATACCATGACATCCATTGAATTCTCTTGGTGTCCATCATTTTGTTGAAGGTCTCGGTTACTGGACGATATAAGCGTTGATCTGTGTGAACAAATGTTCCTAAGCTTTAAGGGTTAAGTGTCCCATTAATTTGTGTGTGTGTGGTTGGTTGAATAGGACTATATGGTCCTGTTGTGTCATGATATTGTTATAATGTTTGTATATTCAGACAAATAGCACTGTGTATGTCCAAAATGCTTCTAAGGCTTGACAGTACGTCAAAGATTAATTTTTAACCTAATCATCCACTTTAAGGAAAGGATTCTCTAACTAACATTCACTTGAAATTTTCAAACAATTTGGAATAATTAAAAGGAATTTTGTTTTCCTGCAGAATGTCAAAATCGGACTAAACAGTCTAAAGGCAGTTTAAAATGCCCCTGTTTATATCATTATGACTGTGTATATATTTGAGGGAATGAAGTTCAGACTTCAGCTCTACTTAAAATACCCACGAGTTTATGAGATTGTCATTTTTTATTGGGAAGAAATTGAACTCTTTATATATCATAAAAGCAAGCTGTATCATACTGCAGTACTGTGGGATGTGCTATAGTTTACTACTCTTTCCAGGCAGGTGATACAATACCTTGCTCTGCTAATCCCATTGATACTCTTCAGTCAAATCACCCCTACCCCTGTCTAAATGTCTCCCCCCCTTACAAGGGTCCTGCAGCATACGTATTTGGTCCAAATATTGAACAAAAAAATCTGAGAATGCTCTTTGCTGTTTCAAGGATCTCTATGAAACAAATAACAAGATAGCATATTTAATTCTGTAGCTTCTCAGTTGGTACCTCAGCAATCGACTTGTACCCACAAGTGAATCGTCATATATTGATGTCAAATGCCACCATTTAAATTTATTTTTAAAACATTTTAAACAGTAGATTGTAGTGCCTTAAACCCAGTTTAAAATTACAGGTGACATTTCACTGTGTTTTTCTTCTTGTACAGTCTGAGGAGCAGTGGGTTAAAGAATAATAATTTTGTTGTTTATATAATTTGTTTTAATTAGTATCAAATTAGCAGTGTTCATTATATTAAATGTGTGTGTACTACATATTTACTTGTAGGTTTTATTTAGTATGTGAATGTATCACGTTACCATATCGATAATAATTTTTCTCTAAATGAGTATGAAATTAATTTTTATATATGTAGCAATAAAAAAGGGAATATCTGCCTTTAAAAATTGAGGAATGAATGTATTAACTATAATTAATAGGAAAAATTTATACCGCTGTATGTGGCTTACATCCTGAAATTGGTTACAGGTGTCAAGACTGAGGTTTTCTCATCATTCCAGTGAACTATATAACAAAATATGCCACAGCTGCTTTGTTTTACTCTCTTTCCAGTTCACCATAGTCTCAGGATTCAAATCTGATACCCTAACTTTTCAGTTTTCATTATTTTCCTCAGTTCCTCTGGGTATTGCTGTATTCTGTACAATTTATAATTTACAATGTTCCTGCCAGTTTATGATAAGTGTTCCTCGGAAATGACAAAGCATTATTAAAGTAACAGAGGAATAAATATGGTTACTTTTTTCTTTAATGACAATAGCATGAGGGCCTAATGGAGCTTATGTGTTTTAGTATAAAAAGACAGCTTGTTAGGATTTTGGGATCATACTTTCTGTGCCTTGTGATGATTATCTTTTATTGAAAGTCATTCTACATTTGGCATTGCATTGGAATTTGAAAGGCATGCACTGGCCATGGCTTGATTGCATCTTGCTTTGTGAGTTAGGGATCGTACCGTATTGCTTGAGGACTCTGTCACTAGTCTGAGTAAGAAAGCTTTTATTTGTATTTGTTCTTGTGCCAGTTTTTTTAATTGTCAGTGACATTGCAGCAAAAGTATTAGTTGTAATTACAACTGTTCACCAGTACCAAACATTTTTGTCCCTCTACTGAAAGCTGTTAAACTGCGAGATCGTGAACAACGTGGCTGTGTGTACAGCTAAGGTGATATTAAACTACAGGTTGAAACTTTTACACTTATGTTATGGTATTCACCAGTAAGAGTTTTACTAATTGCTAAATTCTGTCCTGTAATTTGTGTTGATGAATTAATTATATTTAGTCTTTCAGAATCCATATACATTTCCACTCGCATACACAGCAACCTTTAAAGTATTAGCAGCTGCCCTCCACATCAGGTGCCGTTTTCATCCGCGAACACAGGACGCGCTGCACGTACCACGCGCAGTCACAATTAGAATACTCCATTTAACTGTTGTGTGAGGCTCTTCGAACTGCATCGGAGTCACATTCGAGCTAAGAGAATCCTAATTGTTCTTCTTTAAAATGGGGACAACAACGAGCAGCGGTTGCCGTAGTAGCCCGAATGAAAAACTTAAAAGTGTTAGAGCAACGGTTTAAAAGGGGATACATTTTTGACAGCGTGTCCGAGTTCATTTTTAACTTGCGGATGGCGTTAACATTCAGGTCATTGTATCTGTCAGTTATCGTCAGGAGGCCAGAATATGTCACAAGGCTGGCCCGGATTTTTCTCTAATTTGTATTTGGAGGTGCCCAATTAGGCACTGCAATTGTAATGAATGAGCTGCTTTTCTGCCGGCCAGTGTGCAGTCGTGGCAGTCACCGGGTGAACTCGCTCGATCTTACCCGTCGAAACAATTTAACGTCAGTGGAAGGCACTATTAGTCGTCTAAAAGTTTAGTCTGTACGGAAGCCGTTTATAGTTTGGTAGATATTGACCGCCGTTTCAGATCCTTGTGCCCCCATCATCATACTCGTCGCCGTGGGGAACTCAGATCTTACCAAAATCATCTTAGTTTTTCTTTAATGACGAGTTTATAAAGCCAAGGAAACGATTCAGTCCATTATTGATTTATATAACGTTATTTTTGTAATATAATTAATGATAAATGTACCTTTCTTCAAGAACATATTGACTGAGCAGCCATTTGTTACGTTTTTATGCAGTCAATTTTCCCTTACTAACGTAAGAATCCTCAAACACGTATAGAAAATAGGTCTACTTGTTCAGTGACAAAGAACATCATCGCAGTCACATAATTACAGTTCGGGTTTCGTATTTGTGAGGCTCTGTTCTCAGCCCAAAGACCGTGCTTTCTGATGGAGGTATTTCATGATTTTCCTCAGTATCTCCAGGAAGATGCCTGGATGGTACCTTAAACTACGCCACTGGCCGTCCATCCTGAATACTTTCCGGTTAATTATTAACTAATTATTCTGTCATTCGACGCTGTCTGGTTTGCGATACTGAAGTTACGTAATTTTAAATGACCAAAACATGTTCGTGTGTGAAGAGAGACCTAGTATGTTGTTATTCTTTGCAACTAAAACAGGGCTGTGTAAACTTCTCTACATTCGAGTCGAATTGAATGTGGATGGATGTATTTGGGATCCGAGTAGAAAGAAATGTGTGCCTTGAAACCAGTTGATAGAATATTTTGTAATTTGTTCCCCCTTGTTCTGTTTCTTGTTAATTAATATTCTTTTTTTGGACTGGTCGGTTTATGTCAAATTCCATACTTTCCCCTCGATATAAACGATTTTGAGCACTTTTTGTACAGAAATGCAAACACAAAGGCTTTACGTTCTGCACGTAGTATCCAGCGTATTCAAAAATATTGTTACGATAATAAAATCTAGGAGGGCTTGATGGAGGAGACATGTAGCGCGCATTGGAGGTATATGAAATGTGTACCTCATGTTTGAAGTAAGGAGACCACTGGCAGGACACAGGCATAAATGGAAATTGACTTTGGTGGCGAGTCGAGCGAACACCATCATGTAACACGGGGAATTATATAATTACCAGCTCCTCCAAGTACGTGCCTTCCAAATTGATGTTTACCAAGAAATTCAGTGTGAATTCCTTAGATTTCTATTTCAAGCCATAAACCCAGCTCATTGTAGGATTTTAGATTTCATTGATCTAAAAATGGCATTTGACCCGTATCTCATGCGAAATTGCTCGCTCACTCTGGCCTTCACATGTCCAGATTATGTTGATTGACTAGAAGTAAATGTGGAAATTGCATATTTGTTTATTCTTGAATTCCTTATGAAATAAGACCTATTAAAAATTACGTACATCTAGTGTCTAGCTGAATGAGAATTGAGTCAGGTGGGCCTGTGTAAGCGAGTAGTGATGTGATACAGTATCGTGAAATATTTAAAATTTGAGTTTAAGCTACATATTTTGTGTGTTTTATGAGTAATTGTTTAGATGTGGTTACTTAGTTTGGATGTAAGGGAGGACGTAACAGCAGAAAGAAAGTTCTATCTTATTTCTAGGATAATTCATTCAAGAAGTACGGTTTATATGAGACAGGTATTACGCATGTAAGTTGTGTTGAAGTCTGTCAAATTAAGTTTGTTACATTTTTATGAAATTATCTAAGAAGTAAAGTTGTAGTTCTCACATGTTTCTGATTCTGTAGGTCATCTTTAAAAATGAATGTGAAAGGAGCTTCACTTGAACAAAAGAACTCTGGCAGTCGAGATGAGCGAGTTCGAGAATCAGACGATGCACCGAGCACCTCTAAATTCCGAAGAGATAATGACGGAGACGAATCCAGTTCTAGTGGACACCCCTCAAATGTGAGTTCTATGTAACTGGTGTATATGAGTCCTTATTTATAGGCACATGATTACACACGCAGAGCATAAATTATAATATGTACCAGGTTGCCATGTTACTAAATATTTGTTTTGGTGCCTGGGTTTCTTCTAAGTCGTGTATTCATGTGTGAACATTTTAAGAATTTGGATCTTGGAGTTCCACTTTTGTTGTACTGCAGATTGAAGTTTCAATCTGTGTGTCATGAATTGACAGAAAAGTGTGGAACTTTATACATTATAGGAGCCCCTGAAGATTGATTATTATAAATGTGATTGATGTGTTGCAACTGAACTAGCATGGTTCTAGTGCTCAGGGACAAGTTTGCCTCATTTGTAGAGTTTACTGCAATTTTATTTTAAAAGAATATTGACATTACAGGAACCAAAATCTGGGATCATTGAAAAAATATACATAACAAATTTCATGTGCCACTCATCCTTGGAGGTTCGTCTGAACGGAAGAGGTAATTTTGTTTTTGGGAAGAATGGCAGTGGCAAAACTGTGATAGTTTATGCTCTTGTACTTGGTTTGGGAGGTAACCCAAGAGCTATTAAGAGAGGAACCTCTTTGAAAGGTAACATATTGTAACAAGTTGCTAAGGTCATAGGTTTAGTCTTTGCTTATCTAGCTTGAATTTAGTCCAGTCTGAAAAGTCTGAGTGTACAGTCTACACAGGTAATGAACTGAAATTTGTCATCTCTTATCTTCCCTTAAAACTAATTTCCCAGTACATATTATTTATGTTTTTAAATTTCTTTAATCTGATTATATAAAATAATTCATAGTGTGTACATGTGTGAGCTTGGTAACTCAGGGGGCAGAGAAGATCCAGCATATTGTGCGCTGGATATTCTCCTACCATGACTTACCATTCCTGCACTGATGAAAAAAATTATACCATGGTATTTATTGCCAACCCATTAAGTAAATTTTGTAAGATCGTGATGTTTAATATCATCAAGCCCAAATGACTGAATTAGAGAACATGAGAATTGCGAAGGATCCCCTCAGTTAACCTAATACTGAATGAACAGTGGATTTGGTCCAAAACTTTAATTTTATTTCATATGATATTGGAAGGAAGATTAAGTGTGTGTATCAGAATTTTAGAATTGTTCCTGTTTCTTCCAGAATTTATAAAGAAGGGTAAAGTCACTGCTACCATCGAAGTGACATTGAAGAATACTGGTCACCTTAATTACGAGAGAGAACAATATGGTGACCATATAATTGTAAGGAGACGCTTCGATGCAACTGGTCGCGGCACATACGAAATAAAGTCAGAAGAAGGTACTGGGCTTTCTTTCCCTCTGCTTTTCCTTCATCTCATATATTGGATGCTCTCAACAAGAAATTTGTTATCTTTAAACAATTAGTTTTTTATAAATAAAATATGACTTGTCCCCTTCCTGATTGTATATGTGTTTTAAGAGGGCATTTTACCATGCACACTGATTATGTGTAAATGTCTGTTTCGTCATATTTGTTTCAAATATGTTCTATTTTTGGCTGTTTAAAAAGATGCGCAGATTTCAGGCCCATTTTACTGAAATTGCGTAAAAGTGTCATATTAGGCTTCTTCTTTTCTGAGAGTCCTGTTGGTCTTCCTCCATATACAGCATTATATAGGAAGTTTCAGTTTATTTCAACTCGCGTTACTTGATGTATTGAATTAATAACTTGGGTGAAGGTTGATTTACAAGATTTATGTACTGTACTCCATTCAAACTAATAGTCTCGATTGACTCTACTATATTACAAAATTTACAGCTTTTAAATATTGAAGATTTCTGTAAGTGGCACATTGCCTATCCTTTCATCTTCGTTAAATTGGCACCAGGTCCCGACCGTCTCAATGAAATAGTTTGTTTGGAGTAGCAGTTGATCACATTTGGGTCAGTGGGTTACATTACTGTGTATATCATTTCTCACTTGTTTCCTGTTGCAGGTGAAGTAATTTCCAGGAAAAAAGAAGAACTGGACAAAATTGTTTCAGCATTCAACATACAAATTGACAATCCTGTAACAATTCTGAATCGGGAAGATGTCCTGGAATTCCTAAACAGTAGCAGTTCTCAGAAGTACAAATTCTTTATGAAGGCAAGGAAGGTAGGACAAATAAAATGGTCATGTGCAGAGTCGATGTCAAATAAACGAAAGGTCACTACCATTTTAAACTCTAAGAAAGAGTATCTTGTTACATTTTTTGTATTGACGACATGTTTCAATGTGTATTACATCATCATCAGGTCTATCAATTTTAAAAACTGTTGTACATCTTGCGTTGCGTATATTGATTTGTTTGGTTTTAAGTTTTGTCTCTCCTTTAAATTTGGAGGTTGTGCTTGGATGTTTTATATTGGGTTGTAAGTGATGTGTTGTGTGTCCGATATTAAGGGACAGTAGTCTACCGTCTACCGTCCCTTAATATCTAAGAAAGAGGTTGTTATTCTGTTCAAATGTTGATTAATGTTTACAATAGAATGAGTTTTGTTACAACTTTTTTACAATTCAGATGGCTGTCATTTCCTCTTTAAATGATTAAATTGTGTAATGCACTTATTTGCATCTGCGCTGTAGTGAATGCATATCAGACTGAACAGCAGTACCAGTTTTATTTTATTCAGACAAATTTACAATTAACTTGGCTTGAGATCCCATTTTCTGTCTGTTGCCATGTGGGTTTGTAGGTGGGTACCTTTTGTCTTGGAGGAACATACTGGAGGAAATATGTTCTTCCATGACTTTGATACTCACCTGTTCTCTGTGAGAAACTCGAATTTCATCCCCACTTTCTGTTTATCCTTTCAGGAAATACGCCGTTGGTGACGGATTTTGTGGATGTCACTTGCTTTAAAAATTATATTTTTATTTGTTTGTGGTTTATTTTTCGCCACTGTCATTAGCTACTAGTTAAGACTTTATGGCATTAGATGATATATAATGGATGGGAAAGGGTGTGGAGGGAGTGCTATCTTGTCCTCACCTAATTTAAGGTACTGACCCAGGATGTGCCTGGAAGGACTGAGGGAAGTCTCAGGATAATAGGTCTCCAGGCTGAAATTTGAACCAGGGACCTCCTGTGTATAAAGCACATGGTAACTACACTGCTGCAATGGTTGTTTGTTTTATGCTGTGTTTATTCCAGAGAAATTACTACTCATTTACTATTAAAAATTGTAATACTCAGGGGAAGTAAAATAAGGCAGGAAAATTTTGTATTGTATGTAAGGAAGCCAGGGTCCACCAACTGAAGAAGAATAAGATTGTATTTGAATGTTTTCTATTTGTGCAGATTGTAATGTGCAAGCAGCCAGAAATCAGGTGACTTGTCTTCTAGGTTATGGTAGAAATTTACCAACGTTTCGGAGGCATTAAGCGCCTCTGCGATGTAGGCGAGTTTCAACCAGACTACACATTGCAACATTGCATCAACTTCATATTTATCGTGCTTGCTTACATTTTGTTAAATCTTTGTAATAGTATGAGTTACACTTGTAAATTTTGCACTGGAAGTTGCAACATCAAGTTTTGATGTAAGTGAAAGTAATAAACTCGGTGTCATTTGCAATCAATGATTAAGTGCCACTTCAGTGCAACTCCTTTGGTGTGGTACTATTAAATGAGAAATGCACATTTTTTAAAAAATGCTACTTTCATTTGAGTGAGAAATCAGACTTTGGAAGCTGCTGGCAGGGGCACAGTGGTTATGGATCAATTGTTGCTGATTCCAGACAACTGACATCACAGACATTGGACCATCACTGTTACGCTGTGCATACATTTCTTAGCTTGTTAAACATTTGTTAAGTTGTTAAATATGAATTCATGAAGCCGTTGTTGTTAATCCGCAAATATTGGTCTTGTGGGTTGTAAATCCATGTGGATTTGTATGTAAATACCAACATTCCTGAGGAACGTCCTGCTTCCATCTTTAGGGCTGAAAATATCGAGGCAGTATGTTCCTCTGAATTGTTGATATTTGTTACGTGGGTAGTATGAATCCTAGTAACTGTGGCTAATAATTTTTCACTGGATAAGGTGAAAATGCAGCTGTTCAGGTACTCCTGCCCTACCAGGTATTTTGAGTTGCATTTTTGAAGACTGTAGTAGCTGTTGTCTAATTTTATAGGAATTTGAACTGTTTCTTCTGTGGTTATTTAGTTTCTGTTTTGTATGTTTCAGGATCTAGAAAACATGATCGAACCACGTGATATGATTGATTTGCAAGTGAAGTCCCTTTTCGAGAGTTTGCTCCAAGGGTGCGGACGCAAAGTAAGAATCAGAACATTTCTCTAAAACAGTACTTCTCAACTTTTCTGTTTTATGGACAAGTAGTCTCTCTCAAATCCAACGTATTGTCAGACGTGTGGTGGGATGATATTTAATTTTAAGTGAAAAATTAATAGAAGTAAATTACATCGTATGTAGGCAAAAGTGTTTTGGGTTTGATAGTGAAAGCTGAATCAGATGTTTGATGTTTGTGGCCTCTTATGTGTTCTGTTAACTATGTTTTTAATTTGTAATGTGTTTGTGTCTCCTCAGAGACTTTGATTTTGGCAAATGTTGATTGCAGGGTGAAATTAAGATTGATCACCAAAAACAGACGTTGGAAGTGAAAGTGTCGTCTATGAATGACCCTCATGTAGAAGACATCATGCCTACAGGAGATTGTTCATACGCCATTGTTTGTTTAATCATGGCCCTTTGGGAAGCTATTAAGCCACCTTTCTATATCTTGGATGGATTTTATTTCTCTGCGGTAAGAGCAGCAAAGAGTACAATACAGTGAGAAATAGGACTTCGCAAATCCTTTTGTTCTTGTTTCCTGTTACCTAGAAATTAGTTTGTGGTACTTGGTACAGGCATTGTGCCAATTCTGCCTTGAATGATTGTTTGTGGCTTTCATTTTCTCATTCATTTATACCTTCTCGTCTTCATGGATTAAGTATCTTAATGCCTTTATCAGCCTCATCACCTTGCCAGCATCTCCCTGGTTCCCTTGTAACTCTGCCTTGTTTGTTTTAATTCTGCGCTGTATCTGGTCTGCATTCTTCTTCTGTATATGTTACACCTTATCGATTTTTGTACCATATTTTACAATTTATTTGCCCAGTATTTTGCATATTTTCAAATGTGTATGGCCAACAGAATTGTGTGATGATGTTAATGTATTTATTTTGACAGAATCATTGTACATAAATCCCTTCTAGTTTGCTTTTCACTCTGAATTCATGAGTCACAAATTCATAGTTGGAATACATTTCTAACTTTAGCGTGTGACTGTATACACCATATTTTAATTTTAATTTTAATATAGTGATTTCCACAAAGACTGAGGTATCGTAGACATAATCCTCAAATGTGACCTGTGCCATGCATGGTATTCAGAGTAAATTGTATGAGAACTGTAAGCTACGCCGTCACCAGACGACACGTAGAACGAATAAATAGGCCACATGATTTATAGGAAGCAGAGTAGGCTTTGTATAAATGTTATCCTTACATTGGCATTTCATAGGTGATTTTGTAAGTCCTTGTTTTAAGGTTTTTGTTGCTTCTTTAGTTAAATATTTTATATTTCAGGATATGATGAATCATCAAAGGATCATCGAACCATCCCCGACAGAAGACAGACTTCCAGTTTATCTTCCTCACCGCACAACGCGTATCCGCCATTCAGTCCCATGGGGATGTTACAATACACAGGTACTAAATAAACTAAGAGCAAGATAGAATACTAAGCCTCTTCTCTGTATCAACCACGTTCATCTTCAGTGTCTGGTTGGGTTGGAGGGTTCTTGGAATATTTAATCTTTTTTGCTGTTACATTTGGTGAAAAGTTTGAAGTTGGATAGGATGTTGTGTGTGCGCATACGTGTGCCTGCATGTGTGCACATTAATGCTTTATATTGCATAAATTATACTTGCTATTCTGTGAGTGGTAAATCTTTTCCAGCCCCTGCAATGCCATTTTAAGAGTTTTAAAAGTTCGTTGTTTACCGACTAAGTTTGTGTACCTGTTATCATGAAATACAGATTAATAGTTAACTTCTGCAGCATTAAAAGTGTTGCCTTGTCAGTAGGCTCACGAGAATACAATTCTAGTCTGTTTTTTTTATATTGTGTGCCAGCACTTGCATTTATTAGCTTGCTGTGTGCATGATTTGGTTGTTTAGCTAACAAATAGATAGTTCACATGTTTCTGTTGCTTATTTCGTCAGTAGAATAACACTGCTTAACTATATGACAGTGTTTCCTTTTAATATCATAATATATTATTTTTACTTACAGGATGGATGATCTATGCAGGGGTAATAATACACAGTGAAGAAGAAGGAGCTTGTATCTTGAAGATATCCGTCTTCTGGGTTATTGTGCTGTGTAGTCTGGTCGATGTTTACCGACGTTTCAGAGGTCATACTGTCTCCGTCATCAGGGCGATGAGTATGAAGATTTCTGTCTTCTGGGTTGTTGCGCTGTGTAGTCTGGTCGATGTTAACCCAACGCTTCAGAGGTCATACTGCCTCCGTCATCAGGGCGATGAATATGCCAATAGGGTGTGAGGTGCTGGGTTTATAGGCCGGGAAGTGAAAGGTGTAGCCTGCCCCGAGCCAATGGGAGCATTTATGGGATTGGACCAATGGTAGCACGTGGGCGAGAGTGGGAGAGGGAGAGAAAATAGAGAGAGAAAGGTGAGTTTGATTGTATGGATCAGGGCCCTGAAAAGGGCCGTGTTAGTGGTCTGGTTGGTTTTCAGGGCCCTGATCGATACAACCAAACTCACCTTTCTCTCTCTACTTTCTCTACTTTTCTTCATAAACGGATTCCCTTGTTTCATTCTTCAGAAGAAGCTGAAACTGCATGATTGCTTCATTATTGACTTTTCTTTTCTTCTGCTTCAAAGGTATGTTATACTCGTGTAAATCAGCTTCGCCTTTCAGAAAAATTATTATAATTATGACAAATTTCAAATGAGACCTGAGGTTCTCATGACAAGATGTCAGTGTTTGTCTTCTGAGTTTGAATGTCGATTAAACTTGTAAGTAGGTGGACGTGAACACACTGGTAAAAGATACTGCATCTATCATCACTTCACCCTGGAAGATGGAGGACGTACGTCAATCCAAAATGTTACAATCTACTTACAAGCCTCAGTCCAGAAGACGAACATTACATTCGACAAGAAAGTGGTTAACACTCTTATTGTGAGGAAGTTTTGTCATGTGAAAACTAATGACGACACTGGGTTTTGAAATAAACAAACAAACAAACAGAAATGGAAAAAAGAATAATTTTATTGAGTACTTTGGAAAATCTAGAAACATATATCATCAGGAGATGGTAAAGTTGCGTCATATTGTGATATAATAAATATATATTTTAAATCTTGTCCGTCTAATCACAATAAATTCTTATTAAATATTAAAATATTACAATAATTAACACCAAAGTCATATCGAGCATGATGTACATATACAGAACAACATCGAGTATGCTATTAAAATGGAATAAAATCTGGAAAAGAACATCGTTTGATATCTGATAAAAATGTGCGCTAAAATAATATATAGAAATTGTATTTAAGTTATTATTGATTTGAATCTTCATATAATTATATTCACCTGAAGATAGTTCTTTTAGGAACTGAAACATGTCGTGAAAAAATGATGGTCTAATGTAAATCGAATATTTCGATAAAGAACATCATTTGATATATTTTAAATGTTAATTATTGTAATATTTTAATATTTAATAAGAGTTTATTGTGATTAGACGGACAAGATTTAAAATATATAAATATATATGTATCATCAGGTTTTGTAAAAACACAGTAGTCTTGTTTAAACTACAAATTAAATCTAAAATACAAGTGAAGTAGAATCTACTTCACAAATCGGAGGATATACAAACATATTTACAGCTATGAGTGTGACGATGTAATGAAATTATATACAGACTACAGGCATATTTTTTTATTAAATCCTGATTTCTGTTTATTTCTATTAAACCTTACTTCTGTAAATATCTGGAACTGCATGTGGCCCAATTCTCGGACTGTCTTTTTCAGTACAGAAATCTGCTTCCAAATCTTCTCCCAATCCAATAAGGTGCTACAATCTTAGATATTTAATAATTAACCAATATCATCATCAAAATCTCATACAATATATAAAGATACGGAATTCTTCAAGATTTAAGTTAAGTGTTTTTATCTATCATTCTCTTATAGTCATGTCGACTTATCCAAAGAATTAAATACAAGCATGTTACGATAACAGAAATTAAAATTACTAATATTCGGGTGACAAAATGTGTTCTGCTTTAAAGGATACTATAATTCTATACATGTAAGAGATCTATCACTTAGTCATACATTTCAACGATCTGCTAATACAAAGTAATTCATCCAGATATAATATTGTGCTTCGATGGATATTTTAAAAGAATAAATTAGCTTGAAAACATAAAATTAGAGCTTCCATAAAATTATATGTATATGGAGAGCATCTTTTTTAGTACATTCCCCCCCCCCCTCCCCGTTCAATTTTTTTCCTTCTGAAATGTGAACCTTTTTGTGAAGATGGGGAACATAAAAGGTGCAGAGATAATCATGTATCACCTCATTTTATTGTATTGATATCTTTTAAGTAAATGCAGTAAATATAGTGGATTTGATAATGCATCATTATATAGACAAATACACATTTCATACTAACCTAACCATATGCTATGTAGGATTTGAGGTTTTTATGGCAGTGAGACTGGGTTGTTTTTTATGAGTAACCTATCGCCCTGATAATGGAGGCAGCAAGGACCTCTGAAACGTCAGTAAACTTCTACCAGACTGCACGGCGCAACAACCCGGAAGACGGCCGTCTTCAAGTATATGCTATATCGTGCCATGTTCAGATCACAATTATAGGAAATGATGCGGAGAATCTTATTATATATGCAGACGTTCTGTGGCATTGTCCCCAGATATATTTGCCAATGGCCTCTCTGCCTGACTTTGGAAAATCTAGAAACATATATCATCAGGAGATGGTAAAGTTGCGTCATATTGTGATATAATAAATATATATTTTAAATCTTGTCCGTCTAATCACAATAAATTCTTATTAAATATTAAAATATTACAATAATTAACACCAAAGTCATATCGAGCATGATGTACATATACAGAACAACATCGAGTATGCTATTAAAATGGAATAAAATCTGGAAAAGAACATCGTTTGATATCTGATAAAAATGTGC
The DNA here is from genome assembly GCF_977971745.1 of Zootermopsis nevadensis. Lineage (NCBI taxonomy): Eukaryota > Metazoa > Arthropoda > Insecta > Blattodea > Termopsidae > Zootermopsis > Zootermopsis nevadensis. Next base: position 59,261 of record NW_028259327.1, on the reverse strand, counting down.
GCTAAAATAATATATAGAAATTGTATTTAAGTTATTATTGATTTGAATCTTCATATAATTATATTCACCTGAAGATAGTTCTTTTAGGAACTGAAACATGTCGTGAAAAAATGATGGTCTAATGTAAATCGAATATTTCGATAAAGAACATCATTTGATATATTTTAAATGTTAATTATTGTAATATTTTAATATTTAATAAGAGTTTATTGTGATTAGACGGACAAGATTTAAAATATATAAATATATATGTATCATCAGGTTTTGTAAAAACACAGTAGTCTTGTTTAAACTACAAATTAAATCTAAAATACAAGTGAAGTAGAATCTACTTCACAAATCGGAGGATATACAAACATATTTACAGCTATGAGTGTGACGATGTAATGAAATTATATACAGACTACAGGCATATTTTTTTATTAAATCCTGATTTCTGTTTATTTCTATTAAACCTTACTTCTGTAAATATCTGGAACTGCATGTGGCCCAATTCTCGGACTGTCTTTTTCAGTACAGAAATCTGCTTCCAAATCTTCTCCCAATCCAATAAGGTGCTACAATCTTAGATATTTAATAATTAACCAATATCATCATCAAAATCTCATACAATATATAAAGATACGGAATTCTTCAAGATTTAAGTTAAGTGTTTTTATCTATCATTCTCTTATAGTCATGTCGACTTATCCAAAGAATTAAATACAAGCATGTTACGATAACAGAAATTAAAATTACTAATATTCGGGTGACAAAATGTGTTCTGCTTTAAAGGATACTATAATTCTATACATGTAAGAGATCTATCACTTAGTCATACATTTCAACGATCTGCTAATACAAAGTAATTCATCCAGATATAATATTGTGCTTCGATGGATATTTTAAAAGAATAAATTAGCTTGAAAACATAAAATTAGAGCTTCCATAAAATTATATGTATATGGAGAGCATCTTTTTTAGTACATTCCCCCCCCCCCTCCCCGTTCAATTTTTTTCCTTCTGAAATGTGAACCTTTTTGTGAAGATGGGGAACATAAAAGGTGCAGAGATAATCATGTATCACCTCATTTTATTGTATTGATATCTTTTAAGTAAATGCAGTAAATATAGTGGATTTGATAATGCATCATTATATAGACAAATACACATTTCATACTAACCTAACCATATGCTATGTAGGATTTGAGGTTTTTATGGCAGTGAGACTGGGTTGTTTTTTATGAGTAACCTATCGCCCTGATAATGGAGGCAGCAAGGACCTCTGAAACGTCAGTAAACTTCTACCAGACTGCACGGCGCAACAACCCGGAAGACGGCCGTCTTCAAGTATATGCTATATCGTGCCATGTTCAGATCACAATTATAGGAAATGATGCGGAGAATCTTATTATATATGCAGACGTTCTGTGGCATTGTCCCCAGATATATTTGCCAATGGCCTCTCTGCCTGACTGGGGTAAATGCAGGAATTCATGTTTCAGATGGGAGCACAGCAAATAAATCTAAGACCGCGCAAATTGTTCTATTGAATTCGCACATGCTCTTATATAAGTGTTTTTTTTCCAAAACACAACACAACCTTTTCCCTTCACTAGTAGACTGTAATTTGGTTATTAAAGTAATTTAATGGGGGTCCAAGATATGAAAATAAATAAATCTGTTCTGTACTGCCACTTACTCATACACAAACACACACACATCTAATGCCAAACCACCCTCCAAGTATTATCCTGATTGGACATACATACATACATGCATCTTTATTACATTCCATGGATCCATAAGTTAGTCAGATGACAATAGAATGTAGAATAAGTCATAATAATACAATACATGTTATACAAATACAAGTCATATAAATGTCACAAAAATACAAAGGATAAATTACGACTTACTTGTAGACATTAGGAATTCATCGACAGAGTAAAAGGAGTGTGTAATTAAGTATCTCTTCAATGCTGATTTAAATTGTGCCTTTTTATTTACAAGACTTGTGAGATTTGATGGTAGACTGTTGAAAATTTTGATCCCTGCATAATATGCACTCTTCTGAAAACTGGCAATTGGTCTATGAAGCTGATTTTTATTCCTTGTGTTGACGCTGTGTACAGCAGAATTAGTTTGAAAGAGTTCTTGGTTATTTACAATAAAGTTCATTAACGAGAGCTAAGATCTCTAATCTCTTAAATAGACTTCTACATGAATTCCTAGGTTTTACACCAGCCAATAACCTAACAATTTTCTTTTGTAAAGTGAATATCTTTTTGATGTTTGATGAATTTCCCCCCAAAAATTATTCCAAATTTCATTAAATAGTGAAAATATGCAAAATATACTGATCTGAGTGTGTCAGTGTTGCTGACGTGGAACAGAGATCTAACTGCGTAACATGCGCCACTTAACTTAGGTATCAGTTCATCAATATGATTAGTCCAATTTAGGTGATTATCAATTTTCAAACCCAATAATTTTGTGTTTATCGACTCTTGTATATACTTCGCATCATAACCAATACTTGAAGCACATTGTGGTGAGTTATTTGTTATAAATTTTATCTAGATTTAGGGTCAGCTTGTTAGCAGTAAACCATTTACTCATATGAGACAGAACTATGTTTGATGTTGAACAGAAATCATCAAAATTTTTATTTTAAATTATAACGCTTGTGTCATCAGCAAATATTATGGGTTCTGTTGAAGTATTTATTGTTTTTATTATTGGAGGAAGGTCATTTATGTATATTATAAAAAGCAAGGGACCTAAAATTGACCCTTGGGGGACTCCATGTTTTATTGTTCCCCAGTTTGAGAAAAAATTTCGTTTGTTTTTAGGTGCTTTTACTTTGATCTGTTAAATAGGATCTGAACCATTGCGCTGCTATTCCTTGAATGCCATAAAAATGCAATTTATCCAACAAAATTTCATGATTTACACAGTCAAAAGCTTTTGCTAAATCACAGAAAATTCCTCCAACATGCATTTTTTGGTTAACAGATTTTAGAACATTGTCTGTTAGTTTGAAAGCAGCATCTTCAGCGGATACACATTTCCTGAAGCCAAGTTGTTCCTGGACTAATATGTTGTTAGCATGCATATGATGACTTAATCTATTGTACATAATCTTCTCAAGCACTTTAGAAAAGGTAGTTAAAAGTGAAATTGGTCTGTAATTTGTCATATTGGTTTTGTCCCCTTTCTTGTACAGTGGTCGTACTACTGATATTTTAAGGTGGTCCTGGAAAATGCCTGTGTATAATGAGTGATTACAAATGTGGGTTAATGGACGACTAATTAGAGCTGAACAAGCCTTCAAAATTTTACTTATTTCATCATAACCTGATGAGTTTTTTGATTTGAGGGAATTTATTACACTTTTCACCTCAGTTTCGGTGGTTGGAATGATATTAGAACCAGAAAAGTTTACAGGAAATGCAGCTTTTAAAGTGGAAACAGCATCTTCTGTCCCTGTTTGATTTAAATTTAAGCTTTCAGTAATTGTTAGAAAAAACTTATTGAAGGCATTAGCCACTGTTCCAGGATCATTTACTTTTTCATTGTTTATTAGAAGAGGTGGCATTTGTTCTGATAAATATATTTTCCCTGTCTCCCTTTTTATTATGTTCCATGTTGTTTTTATTTTATTGTCTGATTTTGCTATAAGTCTACTGTAATGCTGCTTTTTAGCCTCTTTTATATATGTATGTGTTTAACTGATTAAAAGTAAAACTCCATTAAAAGATATAAGTATGGATGTGAGTGAAATTACTGAAAAGGCATTCTGAGATTTTCAGTTTGTATAAATAAGGATAATGTCTTTACAGTAAATTTTACAAGTTATGTAATTCCATTTCATAATATAAGAGGAAATCTACCACCTTGGGTTGACAAGAGCATCAGAGACCCGTTTTAGAGTATGATTATGCTCTGAAACTGCAATTAACTTGTTTGAGTCATGCGCCTGAGCAGCATGCTTACCCTTCTACGTATTGAACACTGTGCAGCTTTGTGAGATCTGACATTTTCACTATGGTAAAGATGACAATATGATGATAGTCATCTGGGTTATGACACCGTGTAAGGCTGAAGGTAGAAACAGTAGTTTTCTCTGAAATCTTGGATTCTACCTATAAATCTACAAGGCATCACAACCCACAACAACATAATCAATGTACAGGTTATACTGAATCATCCTTCTTTATACTTTTCACTTCATCCAGTGTAATTATTATGTTATTTAATGCTGTATAAGTAATACATTGATTTGTTCCATAAAATGATTAATAAAAAGTAATCCCAGTTAAGCCAGAGGTGGCAGTATGATCATCAGCTCATCAAGAAACTTTGGGTAAACTAAATGATTTTTTGTTAGAATATATATTTTGGTAGAAAGCGTATGTGGAATCTGTTTCAGGGATTGATGGTGGAAAATCCAGTTGTGATCTACATTGCAGTCCAGAACTATGATTGGCTGCCACAAATGCAGACTGTCATCCAAAGCAACACTAAGCATCGCATTATCCTTGTAGCTCAGGATACACCACTCAATGGCATTTTGGGTCTCATGAACTGTATCTGCAAGGAGCCAGAGACCAACTTTGTAAGGTTAGAGACTCCTACTTGAACCTTTTTACTGCCAGTGAACAAAGTACCACATGTTAACAAGTTTTCACCTGATTTCTAAGATTTGAACATTTGTGCAATATTTAATCTCTTTGACTTATAAATATTATTTTATGTTTTAAAATAAAATTTCCATCTGAAATGGTGATTTATTTAATGTATTGTTCTTATTTATAAATTCTTGGAACATATGCCAGTTTCACTATTACAATAAAGTCCACAATCAGAATTTTTGTTGAAATAAAACCTGTCTTAAATTTGCATAATTGTTCATGTTTAGATAAAATGTTATAATGTACATTTTTGTCTTGAAGATTAGCTGATTTGAGTTGGTTCACTCTTTTCTTATTCATTTTCAAATATTGCATGTTTGATTGTTTGTCATGTTAAGGGTATAGAGCTATGACTCTGTTATTGTATATCCTGTTCTTGCTGTAGCACCTAAAGTGTGGATTTTTCATTCATAAGTTTTCTGTAGATGAATGTAACTTAGTTTTGTCTGAATCAAAAAGAGAGAATTTTTAATATGTGCTGATTTTTGTCATTCCCCAGTTGCATAAGAGCTTACTTGCTTTTCTGGGAGTGATAGCTGATTTTCTGGCATGAAATTAAAACAAGAGACTTTGTGAATTGGCACTGAAATTATGTAATGAATTTAAAGTTATAATTGGTTAGTTTAATTTTGTTTAATTCTTTAGATAGGTCAAAATAAATGTTTGTTTGGAAGTGAGTTTAGTGGTTACATACTATGTGGTCCAGCTTTTACAGCATTGTGGTTGAGAGGATGACCTGTAGATTAGCATCCTGAATCAGTAATTGTAAGGATCACAAATGGAAACAGGCACTTCATTGTTATTCATTTAAACTTATCCAGATAAAAAAATTTAATCAGTCAGACCACATGGGAGATGGAGGCTTAGTTGAAATGATAATATTAAAGTTCATCTTATTGGAATAGGATAGGAAGCTGTGAACTGTATTCTTGTGGCTCACAATAAGGACCAGTTGGCAACAAACCTTTGTGTTCCTTGAAAGGCGGGACTTACTTTACTAGCTGAGTGACCATCAGCTTGGAAGAAAGACTCTGTTTCATGGAGTTTCAAAAGGTTGAATTAAATACATGTTCCTTTTGTGTGAAGACAATGAACTTTAATGTTTATTAAACTTATTTAGTAACATTATGATGATAATAAGGAGCCTTAGAATAATTCATATTAGATTCATCAGTTCGAATGACTGCATTATTCATGTCTCAATAAAAGGATATAATTTAAATATATAAGTGAACAAGCAGAAGGTCTACGCCCTCCTGCAAATTTAGTTGTGAGAAATTATCGAGCAGGGAATGTCCGTATTAGGTGTTGAGTGCTGCAAGTGCCATAATGAAGTCTGACGAAGGGAAGTTCGTGTTCGTAAGTACGGTTACCAGTGGGCTTAGTCAGTCGGTGTGCTAAAGAGAGTCGTGCAGTACAATCCCGTGGCGACATATGGAATAATCGTTTAAGAATGCTTCGCGCTAAGTTCATTGTGCAGTATTTTACGAAATCCTACCTGTTTTCATAAATGATGGAAGATTTTTAGGTTATGGAAATGTTTGGTAGTTGGTTTTCTATATGTGATGTTGGTTGGCCTGATTAATTGACGCAGCCCGCGTTTCATCTTATTAGTTTCTGCAAATTTAGTTCCAAGAATTGAATAAACAGGGAAGATGTCGCTGCTGAATCCGCGTGAGGTGTTGAGTGTCTACATGCCAACATGAAGTCTGACGAGTGGAAGTTCGTGTCCGAGACTACGGTTAGCAGTGGACGCTTTCACTCGGTGTCTTGTGTTATAGATAGTCGTGTAGGTATTAAAGATTTGTGTCTGGTTTTGATCTAAGCAGGGTGTGAAACGTCGCTGGGTTCAGTAACAATTCGGGTGACCGAGAGGCAATGTGTGCCAGAATGTAGGCGATCTAGTTACGAAATGTGTGTTATTTGTTTCATAGTGCTTCGTGCTAAGTTGATTGAGCTGTATTTTACGATCCTAGGTGTTGTTCCGTGTGGTTGGTTTCATAAATGATTTTAGGTTATGATTATGTTTGGTAGTTGGTTTCTTATAGGTGACGGTAGGCGTGTTTCGCCTTCATTTGTTTGTAGTTCCTGTCATTTTTAAGGGCTAAGATGTAACTAATGGCGGTTACGGAAGTACTTTCCAGCAACCCCGTTTCTGCTTATGATTTTACAATTTGTGGAGTGGTATTTCAGGCAGCATTTCGTTCGGCAGTGCAGTGGAGTGTGCTAGGTAGGACATCTACTTCAGCCCTTTTGTCGTTAGATGGCAGAGGAGTTCGTCAGGGTGGGCATATAACGATCATCGAATATCGCTAGTTCAGCGGTGGCGGGATGTGTTCGCTGTTTTTTTCGACGTTGCCGTCCCTGCGTATGAGGAGAATGGCGAATTCTGAGGTCGGCGTGATCGTGGGCTGCAATACGAGTCTAGTGCAGATTCACTGTCATATATTTATATATATATATATATATATATATATATATATTGCCATGGCGTGGAAGTTAATTTGATTTTATTAGAATTGATGTGTGTCATCTTTGTGTGAAGGACGTAAAGTGAGAAATATTTTGGTTGCATGGAAGGTCGGTTTAGTTGGCCAGTTGATCATTAATGTGGTGTAGAGTGCCTTCGTAGTAAGAATTAATACTGGTCTCTCAATGCGGATGTTTATTTCGGTACATGGTTTTGTTTCAGGTAGGCGTGCCTGCAAGCATATGGGATACTATAGACGTTACGCATTTACGAGTCCATCATTACTACAGAGGTAGCAAGACTTTGCACCGGGAGCTGACATGATCATTGTGCATGATGGACACAATTCATCAGGCGATGCGGTTGGGATGATCCACAGACACGTGTTGGCAGCCTCAGTTTTAGTGACTTGCTTGTGGAAATTCAGTAGCTGTTTATTTAAGTTTGTGTAAGAGCCTATCGCAGTGGACAAGGTAGAAGTAATCAGCTAGGGTTACAGGTTGTAATGTTGGTTATGTGGCCACCACACCACGGTCGCACACTTTAGATTCCTAGTGACCAAGTATCACGAGTTAGTAGCATGCCTCACAATGCCACAAGGAAGACCTCAGGCCCTCGTGTGATCTCCTTGCTTTCGGAGGAGGTGTACGGTTATAGATTCAGTGTGAGTGCCTTGTCTGTCTGAAAGAGGAGTTTGAGATCAGGGGATGTGCTTAGTGGCAACTTTCTCGTGAACTGTATCTGTAGTGTGTGGAGTAATATTACCAAGAGATGGCAGACAAAGTTATCTGAATGTCAGTGTTTCAGAAGATCAGTTGTGTGCGTGATGGGGAAGCAGCTTATTTGGAGTTGGAGATGTGAAGAACCAGACAGAATGAGGCACCTGGAGTGTTTGTGACTTGGATAGGAAAGTGCAGTATTCAGGTATGTTAGAGCGTAGAGTTTATTTACATTCCATAGATCCTTCTTAGGACTCAATCAAAGGATGGAGAACAAGTCATTTTCTGCAATATACATAAACCTCAGGACTTCATTCAATATACATAAACTTCTGTATTTTCGACACAATAACAAGTACGTGTTTCACATATCAATGTACATATACTGAGAATTTTAAATAGAAATACAAAAGTGACTTTACATATAGATTATAGATATACATAAAGCTTACGGATTTTCAGCAGAGATGAAAGCGTCTACAGAATAGTAAGAGTGAGTGAAGAGGTAACCTTTCAATGCAGGCTTGAATACCTTTATATCATAATTTAGACTTTTAATTGTTGGTGGAAGATTATTAAACAACTTGATACCTGTATAGTACACCCCTTTCTGATATTTAGTAAAGTTAGCATTTGGCACACATAGGTCATGTTTACGTCTTGTATTTAAATTATGTACATCTGTATTTCTTTTAAGATTATCCAATTTTTCCACCACAAATTATAGCAAGCAGAGTATGAATTCACTTGCAAGTGGAAGTATATTAAATTTACGAAATAATTTTCTACAGGATATCCTGCTTTTGACACCGGCCATTATTCTAATTATTTTCTTTTGCATGTAAAAAACTTTATTACTGTCTGTTGATCTGTTGAATTCCCCCAAAAGATTAATCCATAAGACACCACAGAGTGGAAATAAGCAAAGTAAACTAGCTTTAAAGTATCTATTGTCATGGGTGGTATGACTGTTCTCATGGCAAGGCACGCAGAGCTTAATTTGGGAATAATAATATACTCAATGTGTTTCTTCCAATCTGAGGTATTGTGAACTCGTAAGCCAAGGAAACTTAAATATATAAGTGAACAAGCAGAAGGTATATTTCAGTATGAGATCTCTGAAACATTTTGTATATATTTTCAGGTGTTATTTTATTCTGGATACATCAGCACGCCCATTAAAGATCTTGTTATGAATGTACACAGTGATGGAAAGTGGGGGTCATACCGACACCTGCCACTAGACAGCTGTGCCACTGTTACTGTGCCACATGCCTATGTCAGCATAATGACCCGAGGAGATTTCTCCAGCTTCAGGTGGCTGGAGGGAAATCTGGACCCTGACAGGTGTTGATCAACTCTTGTACACAGTAATGTGATTACTTTAAAGTTCCATTATAGTGATGAGGGACCAGAATAAATGTACTTAAAATTTAATGCCAAGTGAGCTTGCTTGATTGTTCAACTTCATGAACAAGAAGTATATCAGAGAGTAAATGAAAGTTAGGTTGTCGAATTAACTAACTTCATAGCGTATAAGCTATCTTAAGAATTTGAAAACTGCTAATGTGGCCAAGAATTTACCCTGTATATAAGGAACCTTAAGGTTGGTTATTGTGTTCATAAGAACCACCCACTTTCACGTATTCTGATCCAGTTGGATAGCAAAAAAAAAAAAAAAAAGGGCATGTAGGTTTAAATTTGTTAATTCTGAAGATGAATTATAGTTGATTACAAATACTAGGAAATTTCCCATCAAGAATGGCGAAAAAATCTAAAGTCATACTTAAAAACACATTTTCTTTATTCTTTTACAAATCAATGTATGAAAATTTAAATTTAATGTTTTTTAACAAAAAAAAATCACTATGTATCTTTGCGTAACTAAGATTGTAGTATGATTTAATGTAGTACAGTCTTAAACATGATTTTATATCTAAGTTGTAACAACTGTGCCTCACTGTGTACATGCACATAGTAGGACGACCTTAACAACATATCCATGGCTATAATATTATCTCATAGAGCCCAAAATCTCTTAACAGGAAATGATCACCAACCAACCAATAGTAATTATTATGTAGTTAAATAATAGTCTACTGCTCATCAATTCTCTTGTCAGCTTTCAAAATCTACGCTGTCCTCTGTGTCTATATGCTGGTTTCTCCATTCACTATTAAAGAACGTCCTGTGCCCTTGTGAGAAATTGCACAATCAACATGAAATTCTGAGGGACACACAGACACACACACACACACACGTATATATGTCTCCATGTCACATAATGTAATAGTTTGTTTTATATATTACATCAAATTTTTTTGTATTTCAGGAAAACTTGGAATTTGTTACTAAAGAATTTTTGTGTTGAAGGGCTAGAGTTCTCTGGACATGACCAGAATGGGCAACGAGTTACAGGACACCTCTGGGCTCTCCATTTGAAATTTATGTCTCTGATTTCTGTTGTAATGTTATAGTCAGTTCTGTGCCTGCATATCTGTTGTGACTATTATTTCCAACTAAACGTCTGTATGTATTTTTTATTAGTTCCTGCATATACTACATATTTTGTCAATTCCATCTTTGTTACCTTATTCCTAACACGTGGCCTCGTGTCTTACAGCGTGAATATGTTCAGGTAGCTTAAATAATATATTCGAGATCTAGACAAAAGAAAACTATCCACATTATCTTTCTGTGGTTTCATTTATAACAAATTAAAAAAGTTGTTTGAATAATGATAGGTAGAACAGTTATTGTTTCATTTCTTTATTCGCAGAAATTTGTTTCTCCCGTGCCATATGTAACTGCTGTATTTTTGGTGGAAATTGCTTCTACTAGCTTCTGTATTACTATTTTGTTGTCAAAGCAACATGCTTACTTTTGAATGTCTTTCTTGTAACAGACGACAAAATAAGATACGAAGGGTTTATTTGCACCGAAATAAATCTAAACTAAATAATAGATCAAGTTATTGACATAAATTGAAGTTCTTTGGTTTCGAATACATAATATTGAATACTTTCATATATTAATATGTATAACTGGATATGGTGAAGTCAGATGGAATCCACTCAAAATTCAGTTTAATGTGTGAATCAACACACACTTTCCAATTGTTATTAACAGAATTATTATGTATTTTGTTATCTAAAAAGAATTTCCAGTCAGTGCAAATAATTGATAATTATTTAACAATGTATAAATTGTGAATTGTGTTTTTTTAATATCCATGGTTTATTATGTCTACTGTCATCTCACTAACTTATGGATCAATGGAACATATTAAAGCTGTATGATGTATGTATAACTATTTAACAAGTTTGAAAAAACAGATGTTTTTTTTTTGTAAAGTTTTCCAGCCCATGTAAGTTTAAAAGAGATTCATCATGCCCCCAGGTCTACTAGTGATCTTGAGATCAAGAAACTGTGAATCTTAACATTCACACCTTGTATTTATCTTTATGACATGGTACTTGGGCAAGGGCCAGTCCCCTAAAGAAAATGAGATTTCAGGTATAAATGGCAGTGAGTATGGAGGTGGCTATCTTCAGGGTTGTTACGCTATGTACTCTGGTAGATTTCCGCCAACGGTTCAGAAGTCATACTGTCTCCGTCAAAAGGGCGATTAACATTCATTGCCCTGATGACAGGCAGTATGACCTCTGAAATGTTGGTGGAAATCTATCAGACTACAGGGAGCAACAACCCAAAAGACAGCAATCTTCATCTTCTGAGTTCTTTTACTGTATAGGCTCATAAAAGTTGTGATCTTTCAGAGGTGGCTGGTGCCACCACCATCAGGAAACATGCACCTCCGAAACACCAGCAGACCTCTACCAAACTACACAGTGCAACAACCCAGAACAGAGCCACCTTTATACCTAAAGAGAATTTAACATAAAAAGAAAAACTTATTGCTTTGCTTTATTGTGAACAGGCTTACTATGCACTTGAGATGATCGGTCACATGAGAAAGGGTGAGTCTGTGCTGGTCCACTTAGAGAGCGGGGGTGTAGGCCAGGCAGCCATCAACATCTGTCTGCACGCAGGTTGTACAGTGTTCACTACTGTTGGCACGCAGGAGAAACGGGCATTCATGAAGAAACAGTTTCCACAGGTATTTCAACAGCCTATTTCCTATCTCATGCACACATAGGGGAGATTTTCCGCCATGATAAATTGAATTATTTTACAGATTCTGAGTGTTATGTGTGAATTTCATTAAAAATCGAAGTTTCGATGTGAAACATACTGTCACAGAACTCAAATACTGCTCCCCATCCCCGCTCAGCTTTCTGCATTGCCTGCTTGTGGCAACATCATGACCAAACAGTTGGGCATACACATAATCACCTTCTACGAAAGCCTGTCAGTGCCAAAACATTTCTAGTCACAATGCAACAAATGAGTTCCCTTTCAAATAATGAAGTATGTGCTCTGTTATGGAATTTCTCACATGACAGCGTTACTGTCTCAGCCATCTGCTGGAGGACTGAACGTGTGTGCTATTTTCCTATTTATATTCTTTGTTTTATTCTTTCTGATTGTGGGGCAGCTGTCAGCTTGTCCTGTTAGATTATGTTCCCATACCTCCACCAGGAACATTCATAATTTTTGTCTGGTTTCTTGGTTGTAAATTTTTGTTTTTGGCCTGGATGGACTCTGGGGGTTCTCAGTGATGCATGACGTGGCAGCAGCTGTCATAAGTTCCAAATATCTAATCTGAATTTTTGGTGTTTAGTATGGGGGGAAATTTGGGCCTCAACATGAGAAGATTGTGGGACATTTTGGTTTTCTCTGTGTTGGGCAAAATACTGTTTTTCTTTGTACATATGAGAGATGATCAAGAATGTCTAGGACCAAGGAACTGAGTACTGGTTCTGTGGCTAGAATCATAAATTCTGTTTTTACCATAATTAATATTCTCATTCATGCATTGAGATAGTACAGGATCCATGCCTTTGACCCAGGCACAGTACACTGTTTGAAATATTCTGGAATGTTTTTAACTTACCACATATGTTATAGGGATTTGCATTGGTATGATGTTGAGACTGTTCAGCAAGGAGAATCTGTTACATCACTGTTAAAGAAAGTGCAGAACTTTTTCTCTAGACCTGCAAGTTATAAATGGATGTATGTTCCTTATAGAATACATAATATTCGTTACTGTCCAGAATGTAAATTCAGAAATGGAAATTTTTCTTCCTCCAGGTTTCCCTATTTATAACACTGGTTAGACTACAGTGACAGAAAATGAAAAGTAAAATAATATGCTTTTAAGACATGCAACCATAACAGGTATTGAAAGGACTTGGCCTTGAAGGTAAGATTCCTAGAGTGTTTTCACAATGGATGTGTAAAGTCATCTTATGCTCCGTTTTGAGAATGTTTTGTAATTTGAAGGTAGTTCTCTTGCTTTTAATGCATACAAATTGTCAAACATGTGTGCATATAATCTTCTTTCCCAGTTGACGGACCGCAATATTGGCAGCTCTCGAGAAACCTCTTTTGAGCAACTCATCATGTCAGAGACAAATGGTAGAGGTGTGGACCTTGTTTTCAACTCCCTCACTGAGGAAATGCTGCTGGCCTCTGTACGCTGTCTTGCCCATCGAGGACGGTTCCTTGAGATTGGAACATTTAATCTTTAGAAGAACAACACTATTGGTATTGTAAAAATTTTACTGATTTCACATGGATTCATTATAGCTTATGCATTTGTTAAGTACTCTAAAACAATTGATAATGATTTACTCTTTACTGTACTTGAAGCTACTGATATAAAAATGCTTAAAATAGTTGTTCTCTATTCGTTACACAGTGCCGTGCCCTTCACACACTGGTGTACTTTGTTTGGAGCAGTATGCACCTATTGTTATCTTTGCTTTGGTGATTGTTCAACTTCATGAACAAGAAGTATATCAGAGAGTAAATGAAAGTTAGGTTGTCGAATTAACTAACTTCATAGCGTATAAGCTATCTTAAGAATTTGAAAACTGCTAATGTGGCCAAGAATTTACCCTGTATATAAGGAACCTTAAGGTTGGTTATTGTGTTCATAAGAACCACCCACTTTCACGTATTCTGATCCAGTTGGATAGCAAAAAAAAAGGGCGTGTAGGTTTAAATTTGTTAATTCTGAAGATGAATTATAGTTGATTACAAATACTAGGAAATTTCCCATCAAGAATGGCAAAAAAATTTAAAGTCATACTTAAAAACACATTTTCTTTATTCTTTTACAAATCACTGTATGAAAATTTAAATTTAATGTTTTTTTAACAAAAAAATCACTATGTATCTTTGCTTAACTAAGATTGTAGTATGATTTAATGTAGTACAGTCTTAAACATGATTTTATATCTAAGTTGTAACAACTGTGCTACACTGTGTACATGCACATAGTAGGACGCCCTTAACAACATATCCATGGCTATAATATTATCTCATAGAGCCCAAAATCTCTTAACAGGAAATGATCACCAACCAACCAATAGTGTGCATCCCTTCCAGATGCGGGGTGATGACTGCATTACGACCATCGCATCATTGCGATGGACCAATTGACTTTGAGCTCAGCTTAAGGCGCGTTCCCGCCGTTGTGGGGGAACGAATCAGGTCGCAGCTTTTAAGCCAAATTCAATGACAAATTACGTAATGCAGGGGTATTTAAGCGCGATCGTGGTTGCGGGGCGCTCTCTAAAGTTTTGGTCCTTCGGTTGAGCGGGGGTGTTTTTCTTAACAAACGTACGACAGAACAAAGGAACAGCCGAGCCATCCAGCTGCCTCCGTGAATAGTGCTTAAAAGATATATATGTTCCTGCGCGTATTAAGGAAAAATAAAGTGTCGTCGATCAGTGCAACACAGAAAGACTTTGTTGTCCATTTGTGTAGAAACCTGCTCCACCTTCTAATTCCCGTATATTCCCAGGGAGTCGGAAACTCGTGCTCACCGACAACCTCTCACCATCATCAACAATCCCTTTCTGTATCTTTACATATCCCACGTCAAGAAGCTGTAATCATATGAGCAAACCAGGCTACGACTACGAGTATACTAAACAAGCAGTGTGACGTGTGGTGGACGGAAAGGGACGGTTACAAGTCACCAGGGAAAGGTACCTACTAACCTAACGTAATTAGGATACGACAGATATTAGAAAGTTTGAAATGTATGAACTGTGTTTGAATCATGAAAAAGTTTGTACTCTCAAAGACTAGACCAGCAAACGAAAGACAGAAGTAAGGGGGGGGGGGGAAACAACAACAACAGCATTCACAGTAAATGTGAAACATGACTGTCGGAAGTAACGTTCTTATAAAGAATCCATTATTATCACAGACGTTTAGGGAATCAAAAATACAAGCTGTATCATACTTAACTTCATCATAAATGTTTTTTTCAAAACTGAGGTCCTAAGGCATTCTTCTCCCAACAGGCGCGCTACCTTCAGGACCACAGAGTCCCTCAAGTCCCCTTGACTTGGGTGCGGGGCATGCAGTTATATCAGTTCTACCTGCCTGATGAACTGCCAGAATTTGATTCCTACCGTGTCACTAGCATCACCGCTGATGTTGAATGTCTGCTGAAAAGGATTGCCTCTCTGATACCTCCTCATTATAATCCAGGTGATATATTTACTATTACTCTGATTTTTAAAAAGAAAAGCAATTTTGTAGGACAATATCTGCTGTCTGTGATAGCCACTTTAATGACGTGGTTGACTTCGTGAA
This sequence comes from Zootermopsis nevadensis, assembly GCF_977971745.1. Classification (NCBI taxonomy): domain Eukaryota; kingdom Metazoa; phylum Arthropoda; class Insecta; order Blattodea; family Termopsidae; genus Zootermopsis; species Zootermopsis nevadensis. The sequence continues at coordinate 43,656 of NW_028259327.1, read as the reverse complement.
ATGCAGAAGGAATATCTTCATGTTGGGTCGTACTGTAAGGCCATATACGAAGGATTGTAAGGCAAACTGTAAACGGAACTCCAGTTTGCCTCCGGCCGTCTTCACCATCTGAGAACGATCAGCGTGCGCAGCCCCCTGCTGTGTGTTTAAATATTTCACAAATGGTCCCGACCCCGCGGCGACACTCAAAGTGTCTCTGATCGGGATGCCGTCTGTTCGCCATACAATATCGCAGCATCTGCAGAATTCTGTGCCCACATCTGCCAAGAGCTGGCTAGCCCACCGTGCATGGTATTCCATTCTGACACTTCGGTACCGGTAACAGCGACCACACGCAAGGGGCTCCACAATGTTGACGTACCTGCTTCTGCCCCATCTATATCGGCTACTGCGAGCACGTACAGAACTGATATGAATTTGTGTTGCTTTCAGCACATCTGGTGGAAAAAGTGATGGCATATATCGATGGGACGAGCCCGTCTTTTCCCGTGTTGGGAGATGCTCGTAGTCAGTTGCCTCGCTCCATGTCAGCGATCTTCTACCTCTTGGCTGACTATTATTTCAAAGTTAATGAATGGGTAAGTAGTTGATAAGATATGTGAATTGTGCTTCCTTTAATCTTAATTTCTTTGGATTCTCTTTTTGAATATTCTACCTTCCTTAATGCCCTCGCTTCACTTCTGTACTGTAACACCAAGACAGACATTTCATTACAAAACTTTGTTAGCATTTCTTCCTTGATTTTGTCTTCAGTGTCCTTGTAAGTATGAAGCTTGTAATTTAGTCCTGTCAGTAACTGCTTCAGGTCGTGTGGGGTAATTCCTGTAAAACCCATATCTTACTTTTCTGTACTGAAATTTTAAAATTGTGCCATGCACATGAAATGTTCGACTCGAACACGAACCTTTGAAGTTCCTCTCCAGAATTATTAATGGACATACATAAGTGTTTGTGGAAGAGTCCTTAGTGTTATCTGAATGATTTTGACACCGATTATTGCCGTGCAGTGTGGAAACAGTGAACACAAGGTTAAAGTGCGGAGTGTCTGTTGCAGGGGAAGGCAATTAGGCACTACCTGCTGGATGTTTGTGTCAATCCTGTACGCATCGACTCCTGGGCAGGAATGGCGCTTGCTCGTGGGAGTCAACTGGAAACTAAACTTAATTCTGTAAGTAAAATATTTACAGTGCGTTCCACTTAATGTAATCACTTTTGCAGGATGTGCATGAAGTGAATGCATGTGTGTGGCTGGTCATATCTGTCTGCGTGATTGAACTTGAGACCCACTGGATGGATTTTGATGAAATTTGGTATGGACTTATGCCATTGGAGTGTACTCTGACTTGCCAACTGCATGGGGCAGAGTCCTGAGACCAGTGGAGTGCCACATGGGAAAAGCGGATCCGCCACTGGGAGCAGACTCCTATGTGTATAATTTTGCTAGTAGCAATCAGTATTTTGTAAATAGGTAAGGTTCAACACAATTTTATGTCGCAGTGTGAACCATTGAAGAGCGAGATGGACTTTTTGCGTCAAGCGTCTGCTGCTCAGCGTTGCTTTCAGCGTGCTCTGGATATTGAGGCGAATCATTCATTGATGTGGATCGAGTACGGCTCCTTTGTCTATATGGTGCATTCCTTCTGTTCCCACCTGCTTAAACAGGTAAGATAAAAGAGCGTTTCTTGTAGCTGTAAACTCGCTTTTGAGCTTCACTGAGAGCAAGAGTCGTATAACAAGTAACTGAAAATGCTGTCCACTGTTTGATGCTGATGACGGAGGATGTACGCAATAGAATATTCTCAGGTGATTGGTCTATCAGTTTGAAGCAGAGGTACGATTTATAATCTCCACCATCAGGGAATGGTGTTTATTGACACACACACACACACACACATTTACAGATTCACTGGGGCCTACATTTGTGACAACCATTGACCTTTGAAGGTTAGGTTACTTATGCAGAGTAAAGTATAAACTCATGTCGTCACCATTAAGCTCACTGATTCAAAACTTGCAAAAACAAGTTAGAGTGACGCACTTATATGATATTTTTCTGACCTTCTGACATGCATAGTTTTTTCTTCAGAAGCAAGATGGCCTTTCTGAATGTTATTCAACATTCTTGTGAACCTAACCTAACCCTGCTGTGGTTTCTTGGAGTATGTTGGTGAGCTCTTCAAAGTCAGTCCTTGCACCTCCCAGATCATCTTTCAGTTGTCCCAGTATGTTAATACTCTTCTTGTTCAGCCACTGCATTGTCTTGATGTTATTTGTGGTGAGAAACTTGCTGATATCTCCAGAGGAGGAATGCGTATGAGATATTGTGACCATGCCAGTCTTTTGCTTCTCTCTCTCTCTCTGGTTTATCTGTGATGTGCTATAGCCATCTTGTTGGAATGATTTCCATCGATGTTTTATTTACCATTCAGACTTGGCCCAGACGCATTTGCTGTAGCAGAACAGTACAGAAAGGCAATTCAGAGTGAAGTAGGAGAAGAGTCAATGAGAAACATTTTAGGAACCATGTGAGTAGGAAAGTAGGTGGAAGAGTTTTAGTGACCCAGTGGTTGAAAGTGTGTTAGTTCTGCTGAGTCAGTCACTGCTGGTGAGGCTTAGCAGTTGCTTGATGAAGGTGTCTGAGTGGTAGGTCTGGTTAGAAAGGTGATAAGAGTCTTTACTCGGTCTGTACACATCTTTACAGTTGAAGTTTTGAAGGTGCTCTCTTATTTCAGTGGTTTCCCTGATGGTGCAGGTGTGACTGATCCTGTTGTACATGCCCAGTTCTTGATTTTGGAGTTGTCTGTCCTCTGTGGAACCGAAGCAGACGACTCCAGACTCAAAGATTGGCGTGCACAAGATCCTCTGCTAATGCAGTAAGGTTTACTTGACCAAATGGGTCTTCATATCTCCACCAGGAGTTGGGAACACATTAGAGACTCCAGACTGGAGATTGGCTGTAACAAAACTCTCCACAGAGATGAAACACTGCGTCATCTTTGACAGACAGAACAGAAGACATAGCCATTATCTGCACCTACAATTTCACATCATCAGGGAAGCCATTTAATTAACAAAACATTCTCATTATTGCATTGTAATTTTTGTAAACCATTGAACACTGTGTGTCTGCAGGAAACAGACAGCCTCAGCCTGGAGATGTTTGAGATATTGGAGAATCGAAAGGAGAAGATGTTGGACACGGCAGAGAAGTGTTTCACCACTGCCAGCAAGGTCAGCGGTCAAGTGAATCTTTGTTTGTTGTTTCGCTGTTCTGAGTGTTTTTATTTTTAAAATTGCAGATGTAGGCCATTTATCTCATATGACTAACTCCATGGAGCAGAGTTTATCGTAAGAAGCTCGTAGTCTCTCGGGTAATGAAGAAATTCCCCATCTTGCGTGCGATCGGAAGGTTCATTATCGTGATGACCAAGTATGTACGACTGGCCCCTGACCAGTCCATTCCTAAGGAACTATTAAAAATCTATTTTAATATTATCCCTTATCCAAGCCTTTGTCTTCCATGTGGTCTGTTCCTTTCAAGTTTTCTGACTAAAATTTTGTATCTATTTCTTATCTCTCCACGTGTTTACCCATTTGATAATTCCCTTTGATTTGTCATCAAAATACAGAAAGGCAGCTCAAAGACTAGGTATGCTTCGCCCTGTCTTTAATAGGAGAAATCGCATGTCCATCGGAAATGGCGTGCTGTTTTGTTAGACGGTCATATGTCCTATGATAGATTATACTTCAGCTATAATTTTTGTGGCTAAAATATCAGGACTGGTGTATGTTGACAGATATGGTATGCTGCAGGAGAGGATTGTGGAATACAAGATGAGCGCTGGGTAAAGTGGCAGAGAAGAGAGACCACAATCCAAGAGTTTTCCTTAGCCATTTTGCAAAGGTAAGAGCAGTAGGCTTCCTTGGTGTTTTTATAAATGGATTATAATTATTCTTGGTGTTGTGAAATAAGAGCCCGGTTAGAGTCAGAGGTAAAATGATCAAGAGAATGGGGTTTGTGAGTGGGATCCTGGGAGGGCTGGCAGAGATGGCTTTGAAACTCCTCCACAGACGACGCGAAGTGGGAAATGCCCTCAGGCAATTTGTCTAGGGAGGCAGGATTGGACTGGTCTGAAACTTTCCTGTCGGCAAGGTCACGAGTCCCGTAGGTCAGCTGGCATAGGCGCATCATAATCCTGGTGTACTGATTAGGAAAAATGTTGTCAGCCCAAATGTAAGTTTCTATTTCCTGGATCTGATTAAATTTATTGCACAAGGTTAACAACTCACCAGAGGTTTGATGGAGTCCGAGGCGGACGCGTGAATCTCGCTGCCTGCTAATCACCTAAATATTCTTGGAGGCCGGTGACCTTCCGTATGTTGATCTCATATTCCAGCTCATCCTTCCTGAGGTAGTCCAAATTCGGAAGTGCACGATCCATTGTAAAGATGATAAACAGCTGACAGATTAACAACAATTCACAATAATCAGTACAAAAGAAAAAAATGTGAGTGCAATAACAGAAGACCTTGAGTTAGATAGAATCACAAAACCACGCTCTGTGCTACCACTTGATATGCACAAAGGCCCAGAACCCTTGATAAGAAAATGGTTTATTAACAAACTATGAACTGAACAAGAGTATGCCTGTTGAATATAGACGCGACGTTTATTGCAGGCTTGCGAACACCTTCATCAGACGCAGGCTAGTTATGCCCGTAGGATAAGCTACAGTAATCCACAGAACTTGGCAGTTGAAGCCTTAGAAGTCTACTATAGGATCCACGCTTGCATACTTAAATATTTGGAGCAGAATGAAGGCAGAAAGCTCGATGACAATTTGAAGACGCTGTTTGAAAAAATGCTCAAGGATGCTGCCGCAGGACCATTCATGGCTTCTAATTTGAGAGAAATAGAAGGGTAAGCGTGTTTCTGTGTCATAAGCTACCGTATTGCTTATTAAAGTAACTTGCAGCAGGTGTGTTGTATGACAGCCTTGTGAATTAGTTTTGTTAGAGTACCCGAAACTGTTGTCAAGTCTTTTAAATTATAGATTCCAACAGAAAGTGAGTGAGCGAAAGAGTGATTCATTTGTGGAAATTTGCTTGTGTTTATTGATTGTAGCTGCTAATTTTAACATGTCTTTATCTGAAATAAACATGATTTTCAAATTTTTTTATTTTTGTTGTAATACTATGTGGGGGCTTTTTAAATGTTTGTGGAACTAGGAAGTTGTTTGTAATAAACTGAGAATTTTCTTTAGTTCCATATTTGTAAGTATTCTCTTAAAATGTCTCTGTTGTTTCAACAGGTTTATAATTTTCTTTCGTATTCCGTATTTACTTGCTTTAGGAAAGCCGAGAGTGACGAAGAAACGACCGCCCGTGTCTTTGGATATTTTCGAAGAGGTCCCATTTACAAAGAAAGCACGTCTGGATTTGCCTCTGGTTAGATTATTATTAAATATAAAGCACTATATATAGTAACAACTGTGAGCACATATTTAAGAATGCCTCATTGCAACTTCTTTAACAATTTGTAACCCAGTGTCAGCTGGCAATTGACGTGACGGCGTTACGCCACTGCAGCGCAAAAGGTTGTAATATTTTACTTCTTAATACAACGTTTGCAAGTTACTGACAACAACAGTTACGTGTGTTCTTATTGGTGGTCAAGTGTAGGAATTGAGGCAGTGGGACACAGGAATAAACAGAATATGGGAATAGCTGAGGAGAAGAAGATTAATTGATCCTTGGGATTTTACTCGGGGGAAAGCTGTCTGCCACCTGACCAGCCTACTGCTTGCCAGGAAATCAGTGGATTATGTTCAGTACACTTGGCAGGCTCACTTCATATCTCAACAGAAAATTGGCTGAGATCATGAAGGGCACTCCTGTCTTCTACAGATGTATCTGTCTCAATTTGACGTGCATTGTGTAAGTACACTAGCAATATGATGTATTAGATGTGCTTGTCATGTGATAGAGTTAAGTCTGTCCAAGAATATGTGGCACTGTTTATCATTACAATGCCCTTTGTAACTTGGTTGTTGTATTTCTTGTGGTATAGCTCTTTTGCAAGATGTTTGTTAAAATATTAGAGTGTTCGAGCTGTCTGTTAGTAAAGATTCCTTTGCATATGAATCTTTATCAGAAAAGCTATCAGACTGGTAAACATTTATTGACATATATTGAGGTTGACACTGCATCAGCACAAATTTTTTTTAAGTTGAATGGTTTATTGAGGACCACTACATGCTTAAACCTTAATTTTTAATCTTCACTATTGTCTCTTTAAGTGCTTGAATGTAAGAGACAAGACTGCTAAGTCGTGTACATGTTTGAAGCAGATAACTTTCGCATGGACCCATTGCAAATGCTTTACGATTATTCATATGAGTTATTTACCAGGAAGCATGGGATGTCTGAGCTAGAGTAGAAACACAGTTTTTTCACCAGGTTTAGAAGCACATGCTGAAATGGAAGGGAGAGGAATTTAAGTGGTGTAGCTCTTTTGCAGGATGTTTGTGTTCGAGCCATCTGTGAGTGAAGATTCCTTTCCGTATGAATCTTGGAGGTAGAAGGTACCTTATTGATCTTGATATTGGGTAGTCAATCAGCATATGATTATCATGTTGAAGGGGTCCCGGGATCTTAATAAACATTGTGACCACAATCCGAAATTGTTGTGTAGACACGCTGTCAATTCAGTAATCAGCGTGCACTAAAACGCATATCGTAAAACTGTTTATTGACGTAATGTCAGATATAAAGGTATTGTTTTGTGGAATGGCCTCTGTGGTAAGTTGCATTCTTTATTCTGTTCTGTTTCTGCTTGTTAAAGTTGTTTCATAGAGATTGCTGCTGGTGTGTCATGGAGAGATGTTTCCTCAAGGTAAGGCATTTTGGTGCGCTCTCCTTTACTTAGTGGGGAATCCCCACGTCCACAGTACAGAGTGTCTAAGTATTTGTGACCAGGTTGGTGGCCTCAGCACTCTGCCAGTTTCTCATAGTAACTAGCTCCTTAGCACCTACAGTCATCATTCCATCACTTCTGCATGATGTTCTGGCAGATGCATTTCTCTCCTAATCTTCTGTGAGCGTGGAAATGAGCCTTTGTAGAAACAAATTTCTTGACTAGCTGAATATCAAAGTATTCAGAGAAGGTTTTGCGTCATGGACGTGTTTAATTCGCCATTTTGCAAGCAGGACGTGATCAAGATATTTCCTCATCAGCACAAATCTAAGGTTGCCAAGGAGACAAATATTACCAATTTAATGACTCAAGCCTCAACTTCGGCGCTTGTTTCCACACATTTGCTCGACATTTTTTAGAGCGGGTTACCTTGGCATCTCACTAATTGTTGAATACCTATGTACGCGCATCTAATTATAGGGCTGATACTAACCAAATGTAACACAGACGTAATTAGCTATAAGAAGATGAAAGGGGTTTGGTAAGCATTTTGTAGTTATTGCAAACCTTTTTATACATTTTCAAGATTTCCATCACCAACTGTTTTGATATGGGCGACAGGAAGTCTTTATCTTGTCCACTGAAGACAAGTTTATTGTTTCGTCTTCAATTACATGCACAGCTGCAAATGGCCCGCTGAGGTCAGCACGCCCGGACTTTGAAGGGTCAGAGAAGGTTGTCAACACTGCATCTTTCAAATTACACGACATATTATTTGCAAATGATATTTTATGAAGCCAACTAATTGACTATATGGCTTACCGAACCCGAAGGTTCATCACCGAATTAACCAAAGCCCTGTCCTGGGCCAACAAAATCCAGGTTCCTTCAACTTCTGTCTCCCATAGATCCCGCCTGACATTATCCTCCCATCTACGTCTAGGTCTACCCAGCGGTCTCTTCCCTTCGGGTATCCCAACCAGTACCCGGTGCACACCTCTTGTCTCATCCATGTGCGCTACATGCCCCGCCCATCTCATTCTTCTCGACTTAATCACCCTGACAATATTGGGGGAGGAATATAAATTTTGAAGTTCATTATGCAGTTTTCTCCAGACCCCATCGTCTGCTCTCCTAGGCCCAAATATCCTCCCTTAGAGTGAGAGACCACGTTTTGAACCGATGCAAGACAACTGGCAGAATTATTGTTTCGTATATTATAATCTTCAGGTTCTTAGAAATCAGTCGTGAAGACAAAATATTTTGAACTGAGCAGTAGCAGGCATTTTCGGAATTTAGCCTCCCCCTAATTCCGTCGTGAATAAATTTTGATTTGTTATTGTTGTTTCATTGTTCCGTAAACCCGCGTACTATATAGTAACAGTATCAGAACTTTAACCTGATTTTCGACCACTTTCAAGGTCACTGACAATTTATTCTGGCCGATTAAACGCACGACGTCGCTTTCATTGCTATCGTAAACCACGTGCACTCTTAGCTTCGTGTTGTTGATGATGTGTCCGTGCTATGAATGCTTTTACGAAATCTTGTGACGATGCGGCGGGGTGACTCCCCGCCCGTCGGGGGCGAAAGGGAATCTGCAGTTTTGGGATCTAACGTAATATTAATCTCAAACGCTACCGCGTCCTTATCAATTCACTGTTACAAATTCCATTGCTCATCTTAAATCCTAGATGAAAACTGCTTGTATTTTCTTTCTACATGCTGTATGTTCACAGGTGTGGGGTATGGAGGGTCATCGGAGGAAGCAACAGAAGCAGCTGCTAGATCAGTTTTGGACAGGATCTTAGTTGCTTCCGAAGAGTAAGTGTTCATCATTACTTCTCTCTGATGTACAGAGAATATTTCTTTCAGCACAGGGAACCTGTAAAAGTATGAAAGTAAACCACCAGGTGTATCTGAAGTCTTGACCTGATAACCGTCTGTCCTTTTGTTTGCTAGGAATTTTGACATCCCGCTCGACCCCAATTATATAACTAGATACTTTGTGTCTCTCTCGAAATTGGCCGTCTCCTTCTTATGAAGGAGGACTCGCTGAGCAAGGCTCATACACCTGTTCGTGTATTGTTACCAAGCAAGAAGAAGAAGAAGAAGAATATTTGAAGCTTCAGGAAACTGTTTGGTTGAGTCATTGCACTGGGTATACGAAGAGTGGTATGTTTGTGAATGTGTATGCTATGATGTGGTTAGGAATACCAATAGGTGATGATTTTGTGTCGTCATAGTAATCTATAATTTCCCTAGAAAATTTTGAAATTATTTTTAATATTTATATGAACCTTACTGTTTCATTCTTACATTTGGATTACTGATTGATTTTTAACTTTGTTGTACTGAGAATGTCAGACAAAAATGTCTACTCTGCAGTTATGAGATCTAACGTAATATTAATCTCAAACACTACCATATACTTATCAATTCACTGTTACAAATTCCATTGCTCATCTTAAATCCTAGATGAAAACTGCTTGTATTTTCTTTCTACATGCTGTATGTTCACAGGTGTGGGGTATGGAGGGTCATCGGAGGAAGCAACAGAAGCAGCTGCTAGATCAGTTTCGGACAGGATCTTAGTTGCTTCCGAAGAGTAAGTGTTCATCATTACTTCACTCTGATGTACAGAGAATATTTCTTTCAGCACAGGGAACCTGTAAAAGTATGAAAGTAAACCACCAGGTGTATCTGAAGTCTTGACCTGATAACCGTCTGTCCTTTTGTTTGCTAGGAATTCTGACATCCCGCTTGACCCCAATTATATCACTAGATACTTTGTGTCTCTCTCGAAATTGGCCGTGTCCTTCTTATGAAGGAGGACTCGCTGAGCAAGGCTCATACACCTGTTCGTGTATTGTTACCAAGCAAGAAGAAGAAGAAGAATATTTGAAGCTTGAGGAAACTGGTTAGTTGAGTCATAGCACTGGGTATTCAATGAGTGCTATGTTTGTGAATGTGTATGCTATGATGTGGTTAGGAATACCAATAGGTGATGATATTGTGTCGTCATAGTAATCTATAATTTCCCTAGAAAATTTTGAAATTATTTTTAATATTTATATGAACCATACTGTTTCATTCTTACATTTGGATTACTGATTGATTTTTAACTTTGTTGTATTGAGAATGTCAGACAAAAATGACTACTCTGCAGTTTTGGGATCTAACGTAATATTAATCTCAAACGCTACCGCGTCCTTATCAATTCACTGTTACAAATTCCATTGCTCATCTTAAATCCTAGATGAAAACTGCTTGTATTTTCTTTCTACATGCTGTATGTTCACAGGTGTGGGGTATGGAGGGTCATCGGAGGAAGCAACAGAAGCAGCTGCTAGATCAGTTTTGGACAGGATCTTAGTTGCTTCCGAAGAGTAAGTGTTCATCATTACTTCACTCTGATGTACAGAGAATATTTCTTTCAGCACAGGGAACCTGTAAAAGTATGAAAGTAAACCACCAGGTGTATCTGAAGTCTTGACCTGATAACCGTCTGTCCTTTTGTTTGCTAGGAACTCTGACATCACACTCGACCCCATTACGTCATTGGAGACAATGTGTCTCTCCAGGAATTGGCCGGCTCCTTCCTATGTAGGAGGTGTTGCTGTGGGAGGCCTATACACCTACACGTGTATTGTGATCAAGCGACAAGAAGAAGAATATTTGAAGCTTGAGGAAACTGGTTAGTTGAGTCATAGCACTGGGTATACGAAGAGTGGTATGTTTGTGAATGTGTATGCTATGATGTGGTTAGGAATACCAATAGGTGATGATTTTGTGTCGTCATAGTAATCTATAATTTCCCTAGAAAATTTTGAAATTATTTTTAATATTTATATGAACCTTACTGTTTCATTCTTACATTTGGATTACTGATTGATTTCTTAACTTTGTTGTATTGAGAATGTCAGACAAAAATGACTACTCTGCAGTTATGGGATCTAACGTAATATTAATCTCAAACGTTACCGCGTCCTTATCAATTCACTGTTACAAATTCCATTGCTCATCTTAAATCCTAAATGAAAACTGCTTGATTTTTCTTTATAGATGCTGTATGTTCACAGGTGTGGGGTATGGAGGGTCATCGGAGGAAGCAACAGAAGCAGCTGCTAGATCAGTTTTGGACAGGATCTTAGTTGCTTCCGAAGAGTAAGTGTTCATCATTACTTCTCTCTGATGTACAGAGAATATTTCTTTCAGCACAGGGAACCTGTAAAAGTATGAAAGTAAACCACCAGGTGTATCTGAAGTCTTGACCTGATAACCGTCTGTCCTTTTGTTTGCTAGGAACTCTGACATCACACTCGACCCCATTACGTCATTGGAGACAATGTGTCTCTCCAGGAATTGGCCGGCTCCTTCCTATGTAGGAGGTGTTGCTGTGGGAGGCCTATACACCTACACGTGTATTGTGATCAAGCGACAAGAAGAAGAATATTTGAAGCTTCAGGAAACTGGTTAGTTGAGTCATAGCACTGGGTATACGAAGAGTGGTATGTTTGTGAATGTGTATGCTATGATGTGGTTAGGAATACCAATAGGTGATGATTTTGTGTCGTCATAGTAATCTATAATTTCCCTAGAAAATTTTGAAATTATTTTTAATATTTATATGAACCTTACTGTTTCATTCTTACATTTGGATTACTGATTGATTTCTTAACTTTGTTGTATTGAGAATGTCAGACAAAAATGACTACTCTGCAGTTATGGGATCTAACGTAATATTAATCTCAAACGTTACCGCGTCCTTATCAATTCACTGTTACAAATTCCATTGCTCATCTTAAATCCTAAATGAAAACTGCTTGATTTTTCTTTATAGATGCTGTATGTTCACAGGTGTGGGGTATGGAGGGTCATCGGAGGAAGCAACAGAAGCAGCTGCTAGATCAGTTTTGGACAGGATCTTAGTTGCTTCCGAAGAGTAAGTGTTCATCATTACTTCTCTCTGATGTACAGAGAATATTTCTTTCAGCACAGGGAACCTGTAAAAGTAAGAAAGTAAACCACCAGGTGTATCTGAAGTCTTGATCTGATAACCGTCTGTCCTTTTGTTTGCTAGGAATTTTGACATCCCGCTCGACCCCAATTATATAACTAGATACTTTGTGTCTCTCTCGAAATTGGCCGTCTCCTTCTTATGAAGGAGGACTCGCTGAGCAAGGCTCATACACCTGTTCGTGTATTGTTACCAAGCAAGAAGAAGAAGAAGAAGAATATTTGAAGCTTCAGGAAACTGTTTGGTTGAGTCATTGCACTGGGTATACGAAGAGTGGTATGTTTGTGAATGTGTATGCTATAATGTGGTTAGGAATACCAATAGGTGATGATATTGTGTCTTCATAGTAATCTATAATTTCCCTAGAAAATTTTGAAATTATTTTTAATATTTATATGAACCATACTGTTTCATTCTTACATTTGGATTACTGATTGATTTTTAACTTTGTTGTACTGAGAATGTCAGACAAAAATGTCTACTCTGCAGTTATGAGATCTAACGTAATATTAATCTCAAACACTACCATATACTTATCAATTCACTGTTACAAATTCCATTGCTCATCTTAAATCCTAGATGAAAACTGCTTGTATTTTCTTTCTACATGCTGTATGTTCACAGGTGTGGGGTATGGAGGGTCATCGGAGGAAGCAACAGAAGCAGCTGCTAGATCAGTTTCGGACAGGATCTTAGTTGCTTCCGAAGAGTAAGTGTTCATCATTACTTCACTCTGATGTACAGAGAATATTTCTTTCAGCACAGGGAACCTGTAAAAGTATGAAAGTAAACCACCAGGTGTATCTGAAGTCTTGACCTGATAACCGTCTGTCCTTTTGTTTGCTAGGAATTCTGACATCCCGCTTGACCCCAATTATATCACTAGATATTTTGTGTCTCTCTCGAAATTGGCCGTGTCCTTCTTATGAAGGAGGACTCGCTGAGCAAGGCTCATACACCTGTTCGTGTATTGTTACCAAGCAAGAAGAAGAAGAAGAATATTTGAAGCTTGAGGAAACTGGTTAGTTGAGTCATAGCACTGGGTATTCAATGAGTGCTATGTTTGTGAATGTGTATGCTATGATGTGGTTAGGAATACCAATAGGTGATGATATTGTGTCGTCATAGTAATCTATAATTTCCCTAGAAAATTTTGAAATTATTTTTAATATTTATATGAACCATACTGTTTCATTCTTACATTTGGATTACTGATTGATTTTTAACTTTGTTGTATTGAGAATGTCAGACAAAAATGACTACTCTGCAGTTTTGGGATCTAACGTAATATTAATCTCAAACGCTACCGCGTCCTTATCAATTCACTGTTACAAATTCCATTGCTCATCTTAAATCCTAGATGAAAACTGCTTGTATTTTCTTTCTACATGCTGTATGTTCACAGGTGTGGGGTATGGAGGGTCATCGGAGGAAGCAACAGAAGCAGCTGCTAGATCAGTTTTGGACAGGATCTTAGTTGCTTCCGAAGAGTAAGTGTTCATCATTACTTCTCTGATGTACAGAGAATATTTCTTTCAGCACAGGGAACCTGTAAAAGTATGAAAGTAAACCACCAGGTGTATCTGAAGTCTTGACCTGATAACCGTCTGTCCTTTTGTTTGCTAGGAACTCTGACATCACACTCGACCCCATTACGTCATTGGAGACAATGTGTCTCTCCAGGAATTGGCCGGCTCCTTCCTATGTAGGAGGTGTTGCTGTGGGAGGCCTATACACCTACACGTGTATTGTGATCAAGCGACAAGAAGAAGAATATTTGAAGCTTCAGGAAACTGGTTAGTTGAGTCATAGCACTGGGTATACGAAGAGTGGTATGTTTGTGAATGTGTATGCTATGATGAGGTTAGAAATGCCAATAGGTGATGCTGTATGTTCTCAGGTGTGGGGTATGGATCTACTGAAGATGGAGCCAAAAGTGAAGCAGCAAAAGTTATTATTGACAAGTTGTTTATTGGTTCATAATAAGATTCAGATAATTGTACCTACAAGATGTCCGAAGTTGTGTTCATCATTTTTGTTTATAATCGTTGCAGCGCACTTATTGCATGTGCTGTAAATTTAATTTAATTTCTGGTACATTTTGTCTACATACAGTGAAACGTCTATCCATCGTTCCCGGATGCATCGTCTGTTTTGTTCGGTCCCGGATACATCCCATATAAAATAATGTTATATTTTCCCGCTTCTATCGTTTTATGGCATCGATCGTCTAAAAATCTTAGTCCCGGCCCACAATTTTCCCGCAATGATCGTTTCTGAGAATTTAAAATGCTGGGTTTTGAGATAAATTAATACCGAAAGACGCACAATGTTTTTGGAATACGCAGTAGCGGTAACATGTTATGTTGCCCAACCAGCACAGATTCTTTTGGAATGAGTGGTCAGCGGTGCAGGGGTGATAGTTGGAGTGAATGTCGGTGCTCATTGTCAGAAATTTTATGAGTTTAATCAGGGTGCACTCATATTTCGTTCCAGCGATGCCAGATGGCATGTGCAGTGTGAATTTCTTCACAAATGCTTTTATTATAAGTACAAAGGAAAGGCCGGCGACACTTTTCATTTTTCTGGTTCATCTCGTTTCCAGTGGTTCAGTGTCTTCTACGGCTACGTTTCGTCGTGTTCGGCAGTAACAGTACTTCCATTCTTACTGTTATTGTTCCAGTCTATACTTTTGTAGTTGTTCCCGTAAATATTTTGTTATTCCTGTTACTACTGTTAATTATTTTGTTATTATTCCTGTACCATCTCTCGCCCAGTAAAACAAGTCAGAATTCTTCTAGAAAGATTAAAAATCATAGAAGAAGTGGAGAAAAATGCATTTGAAAAAAGAATCGACTTTGCTAAACGCCTTGGATTAGCACCATCTACTTTAAATTCAATGATTGCAAAGAAGAAATAAATCCGAAAACAAACTGACAAGTGCGGTAATTCATGCAAAAAAAGGAAAACCGGAAGGAAATCAACTTTCAGTGAGCTAGAAAGTGTCCTCTTCACTTGGTACCAGCAATCGCGGGCCTCAGGAATTCCTGTTGATGGCAACATCTTGCGGGAAAAAGCCAAGACGATAGCCGCAAGACTGAATATTGAAAATTTTGCAGCGTCGAATGGCTGGATTAGTAGATTTAAAGAACGACATGGTATGGTCTACAAGAAGTTAGCCGGCGAAAGTGCTGCTGTGGATGTGGAAAGAACGGAGCTGTGGCTCGAGAGTCTGCTGGAGGGACATTTATAATGCGGATGAGACAGGACTTTTCTACAACGCCCTCCCGGATAGGACGCTGGCATTGAAAGGTGAATCTTGCCACGGGGGAAAACGTGCAAAACACCGAATTACTGTTCTTCTGTGTGTTAACAGTGACGGTAGTGACAAACGGGTTCCGATTGTAGTTGGAAAATCACTAAAACCGCGTTGTTTCAAAAACATGAAAAAACGTCCGGTGAAATATCACGCCAACAAAAAGGCTTGGATGACCACAGACATCTTTACGGCGTTCTTAAGTTCTCTGGATGCCTCCATGGGCACACAAGGCAGAAAGATTTTGCTGTTTGTAGATAATTGTGCCGCTCATCCGAAGGACACGACATTTCTACGAAATGTGAAAGTCGTGCAGTATCCAGCAAATTGCACGAGCGTTTACATACGCTTGATTTAGTCTTTCTTTTATGCGCATAATATTATTGAACGTGACGAGGAAAACATTTTGAATGTGGAAAGGTCTCTGTTTGGCTTAAAACGTAAAGTTTCGACAAACCATTTGTCCATTAAAGACTTTTTTGGTAAAAAGAAGTAACTTTGAAAGAGAAACATTGCTTTTTTTAAATTTTTAATGCTTTCCCGTATTCATCGTTTTTATTTCCCACCCCCGCCGAAACGATGCATCGAGGTTTCACTGTATATGCTTGAAAATGTCTGTTACGCACAGGCACAAAAATGAACACACAAATGGTACAATTATCAGTTCTGGGAAAACACCAATAATAACTTTAGGTGAGTGCCACTAAGAAATCTGTGAATCATCTCTTCCTATAATCCTGTCATCAGCTTGCTGAAATAAGCTTAACATTTCTTCTTTATGTTTTCAAGGTTATGCCTGCAAGCCTTGTTCACTAAAATGTGTGCGATGTTTACCAGTGTCTCTGAATGGATTTTAGCATTAAAAATGGCTGTCTTCAGCATTGTAGCGTCGTGTATTCTGGTGAAAGTTTACCAGCACGGCACTACAACCTGGATGACAGCCATCTTCATACTCGCCAATTTGAGAATCTCAAATCTTGCAGTTTATGTTTTATCTGTTTCTTAATAATAAGATTGTCATTCATTATTGTTGTGAGGTTTAAGTAAGCAGTAAATAATACTTAAAATGCAGTTTATACCTCAAAGGCAATTTAACGTGTGTCTGTTACGAATATCAGTTAGCTGTGCATTTGAGGGAAATTATCACTGTTTATTCCAAGAAAAATTAATGGAAAACAGGTGCACAGTATCCGGTTTGCAGATTACGAGGTGCGATCAGAAAGTTTCCAGACTGTGTCAATAGAGGGCGAACCGGATGTAGTACGAGCTTCTGCCGCTAGGGGGTGCGGCCTACAATCATAGTGAATCAGTGTGCCAGCCGGCATCATCGAATTAGCATTTGTTTCTTAGTTACGGGCGTTTTGGTAGTGCATTACACCGACCCTCCTGCAATTTCGGAATGGCGTGTGCATCACATTTTGCCAAAGACTCGCCAAAACGGCTACGGAAACCTATGAAATTCTAAAGCAAGCATTTGGGGAGTCCGCAAACTTTTGTGTGGCATTCACGTTTTAAAAATGGCCGAACCTCTGTCGATGATGACGAGCATTCTGGACGACCATCTTCGAGCACAACGCCCGAAAATGTTACGAAGATCGACGTCGTACCATCAACGACTTGTGCGACATTGTTGGGATAGGCTATGGGACCTGTCAGCTGATTCTAAAGGAAGAACTCCACATGCGACGCATCATGACAACGCGCCAGCACACACCGCCCTCAAAGTTCGGCAGTTTTTGGCCTCAAACACCATGGCTGTCATCCCGCACCCTCCTTATTCGCCGTGTGACTTCTTCCTCTTGCCAAAGATGAAAATTCAGCTAAAGGGAAGGAGATTTGAGACGATAGAAGAGATTCAGGCAGAATCGCAGATGGTGCTTGACAGGCTGACAAAGAAAGATCTCCAGGGATGCTTCCAGGCTTGGCAGCGGCGCTGGGAACTACTCCGAGGGTGATGGATGAATTTAATACCTGAGATAAGTGTACAGGTTTTTATAGGCGCAGTCTGTAAACTTTCTGATCGCACCTCGTACATTGCAATAATAGCAAATTGATAAGGTGAAATGAACAGGATGCTTGGAATGTTTAGCAAAAAACTAGAGAAGTTCCAGCTAAAAGTAATGAACTTGACAGTGACTGTCTTGTGGATATGGATATGGCATGATCTTACGTGTTTGACAGCTGTTGAGGCATCTGCAAATTAGCTGATGACAATAGGGAGGGCTTCTTGAGCCCATAGCACAGTATGGAGTCAGCATTTGTTTAGTAGCCTCGTTTCTGTGAAACAAGTGATTACTGACTGAAATGCTTCAAGCGCTCGTATTCACGCTGATTTTGATGAGGCGTTGTATATTTTACGTGCAGAAGTTTGGAAATTGCATGATCTGTGAAATAATCCTACAAAATAGACGATGCGGTACTTTTGACTGATTTGTGGATTTTAGACGATACTGATCAGGTCTTTCTGACACAAAGATCCAGATGCATTCATTGGTCTGGCTGCATTGATTATGTATTTAACAAGAAACAGCAGCGACATGTCGCATCATTCCCTGTAGGTTTCTGAAATGCTGGACTTTGCTCCAGATTGATGCTGCTGGTTGCCTGAGAAGATTTTATCACATTTAGTCACTGTGAAAGCTTCAAGTCATTTCTGACTGATGTTCAGTTTTGAAAAGTTTATCATTATCATACTTTTGACTATGTTATGTTACAAGTTATGTGATTATGTTTGATTTTCAAGAATGGTGATATAGGAAGTCACATTTTCAAATAGTTTATATGTATATATATATATATATTATTATTATAAAATTATGTTTGCTAAGAAAGCAAAGCATTACTGAAAGAGGGAACTTATTTCATATGTACATTGTTTTCAACAGTAACTAGCCAGTTAATGTGTTTAAAGCAAATATATATAATTACAAAATTATATGAGATATTTAGTAATATTACTATTTTCATGTATTACATGCAATTGATATGTATATGTGTCTTCCATGAATGAAAACTGATGGAGCAGCATTTTGCATTTATGTATACATGCATATATGTCTTTATATATGTACACCTAATAAGTGCATACATGCTTATACAGTGTACATGAAATGTGACCATTAAAAGTTTTGGAACCCGTATTTACAAATTTCATGGAGAATTGATTTTTGTATGTGAAGAATCTCTTATGTATGGGTGAAACCATGTGGATGGACGTCTGTTGAGTAGAAGTGAATGTTGCAGTTTGAATATCATAGAGTCGAGTTCTTTTAAGTATATATCAGGTTGCGTGCCAGAGACAAAGTTTTCTTAGTAATTAAAAGTTTGATCTCGTTTGCTTGACACAGAAGAAGAGGACAGTGCAGGCATCTGCAGTCACTGTCGTGAATTTGAATGCCTGATGATAATACACAAGATTTATATAGGAATTTGCTATTCTTGTATTTATATGCAGTCCTGTATGTCAAAAACAATACTGAATAGTTTTCATAGTTTCCATAGGGCCATGCTCTTGGATACCTATATTTATGTTAGTTTTTTTAATGGCAGATCAGAGTTATTGCTTTGCTGTTCTGTTTGCCTTATTGACATGAATTGTTCGTTATATGTTCATGAGTAGGTATTGATTAAACGAGTTGTGATTGTGTCTTTTCACTATACACTTATTGTATAATAAAATGAAAAAGCATAGTTAAAGACTAGTGATAATTCACTATATGATATGAATGAGCAAATAAGGATATATTTGCTTTTAGAGACAATTGGGCATTAAAATATCAACATGTGACTTGTGCGTAACTGAAAAGTTGTTCAGATTTGAAAGGATTCATGAATGTTCAATTGACAGTGCCTGTATCTTTCACCCTTATTGTGCATTTACAACCTATTTGTAATTTTAATTTAGTCCTTATAACCCCTAGTGATTACTGGCTTTAAGATACTTAGAGTAAAGGTGTATTACTGTAAACCTCATTTGCTATACCTTGTGTTCAAAGAAGGATGCATTAAAGAATAATCAAGTTTAGTGTGGATAAAATATCCAGTAACTTCTCTGTTATGGCATCTGACTATGATGAATGGCACAAGCACATTATTGAACCACAGTTCATTATCGAGGTGTCTTACAGGGATTTGGGGAAGTTTTTCCCAGTTTTGGCAAGTGGCCTTGAAAGAATGTGATCGTGGATTTAAAATAACTGGCTGTGATAAAATATTGCATACTGTTTTTACTCTGTATAGCAGCTAAATGTTTTTGAGAAGATCATATTACTCTGCTTGAATTTCAGAAGTATGGATGGAGGATGTCTGAGGACTGGTAAAATACAAGTATCATTGCTTATCTTGTGTCACTTGAAACACTGCGTGCCTCTACACGCCTTTACTGGTAATTGTTTTTCAATTCTCCTGCATGAAATGCATGACATTGCAATATTTTACATTGGCCAAGCTTGCCTCTTTGTGAAATTGCCATTTCTTTTGTAAGTCACAAACCCTCAAGGTAGACATGCTTGAAGAAAGGTGAAAGTACTCACACTGGGACAAATAGTTATTGGGGATTGTCTTTACAAATAAACCAATCTACATCACATACCTTGTGCAGTGATAGTTACACAATTCATCTCTTGGTTTCACACAGCATTAGAAATTACATACACTGTTCTGTCAGAAGTCTTTGTAGAACAAAGCTTGCTATTTCTTTGTGTTGAGAAACTGTTGATAATCTCTGAATATATATATATATAAATTGTAAAAGTGGTTAAAGGCATGTCAGAAACTGTTTCGTTTAAAGTTAAAATGTAATTTCCAGTATTGATGATGTTTGTACTGTTTGTTGTAAGGAATACTTTGTTGTCCATGTGGAATCCCAGGTTTCCCCTTTTTTTAGGGCAAGTGTAGAATTTTCTTATGGATCTGTCAAAGAATTACTCTGTTTAAAGTTATATGTCTTTGCAGCTATGCGTGTGCAGTTTTACAATTTTTGTTAGCAATAATGTTCATAATTTAGCAATATAAAGCAGTTGTACTGTTTAATGGACAGACAGGTTATGTAAAGCTGATGGCAAAGATCATATTAACAAGTAGTTTGAAGAAGAGGGGATGTTACTGAAATGGTTGTGAGAGTGTGAACCAGGTTGAGTAACTATGAATGTAAACACACACACAGAAACAGTTGTTTAATGCCCACTTGTCGTGTTGGTGTCAGATTTTTGTCTTGAATGTTATAAAAAGGAGAGAGTAGTCAGATTGAGATTGTCGTTGTCTATTTTGAATTAATTTTGTTTCCTGCTTGTTTCCCTTAACCTGACGTGTGGACTCATTGCAGACAGTTCAATGTTCATAAAGAGCATGCATAGGAAAACTTTGAAAGCATAATATTGTACCTTAAATGAGCATAAGAGTTTCAGCAGGATCTAGGAAAGAGCATTTAACAATCCTGAATCCATTAAGTCGTGTAATTGAATATTTTATGTGAGAGTGGTTATGAATATGAGGAAGTAACAGTTTGAAACTCAGTGGTTCTAATGCGAATGAAGGCTGGATGATCTTTTAGCTTGGGTGTAAGCGACAAGAAATGCATCAGGAATTGTTGGGGTTTCGGAGGAGGAAGCAGACTTATAAAAAGAGGGAAGATGATGTTAAATTTTGTTATTTTTGACCCAGTTTAGTGTCATCTACGTGGCTACTGTTTGTCCTGGCTAACAAGTCTCATTGGTCGGGTCAGAGCATATAGCACAAGGGAACATGGCTTCTGGTCATGGCTTAGCTCAAGTGTGTCAGGGTCAGTGTCTGCGATAGGTCACATTAGAAAGAGGTAAAATAGTTTTAGGGGCAATCACAAGAGCATGAAAGATTATAACCATCTATTTTTACTAATTCCGAAGCTTAAACTTGGTGTTTGTTTGTTATTCTTGTATATTCCCACATGTTAATGAAATGTGAATTTCATTTAAACAGCAGTACACAAGTAGCTGTCGGACATGTTATTTGAAACATAATTTTATATTAAAACTGTGAGATTTGAGAGCTGCTGTGTGGAATCTCATAAAACATTGAAGAGGACCCCGTGAGCTGAAATGTTTGGCAATGCCTGGTGTAGCTGTAGTGACATATCACACACAAACCCAAGATGGGGAGACCTCAGTTTAAGGTGCAGTGGGTTGAATGTTCTGTGGGAATGTGAGCCATACTTGACTTAGTGCGTTTGAAATGTGGAGGTGCAGATGCAGAGGTAGTAGTTTGTTAACCTCTAATGTATGAGAACTAGGGATTTAAATGCGAATACTTGAGGCTGCTAGCTGGACTCCAATTCTGGGCCGAGGCATAAGACCATTGAAGTCAGATTGTCACAGGAATATTGAAGTGTCTGAGGTACAGTGTTGTATCCCTTTTGCTTCTGTTTATAGTTATCAAGTGTTACGGATTTCGGAGCAGTTCATGTCTTATCTATATTTCAAGATTGTCAGTTGTTAGACAGCGGTCAGTAATATATCTCTTCAATAACATTGAAGGAACCCCACTTCTTGCAGGTAGCTTTGTGAGAGCTGAATATGTAGAGTTTATAGCCTGTTGTGTGTTAAGGGAAAACGATTTTTGTTTTTCTGGTGCTGATATATTCATAGGTTATTTAGCATATAAACTGTATGTCATTTATATGTTTAGCGTTGGTTGCAGTTCCTTTGCCAGCTTCTGAATTAGGTGGTTTGTAGGCTGTATGGATACCTTGTATGGTGATAATAAGTATTTGAATGGAATTGTGTGTGTGTTTTAGCAACGATCTAGAAAGTGGTTACTTTGGGGACTCAAATGGTAGTGGGAACATGATACTAACATTCACGGTTGTCCTGATATGTCCAGGGTATGAATTTGTGTGAACATTGAATTTGATTGAGCGTGATAGGGGGATGAGAAACGTAGACTGGTGAACAGAGACTAGGCAGATACAAGAAGGAGAGGTAGGAAAGGCCAAAGAGGAAGTTTAAGTGGTGGAAAATGAAGATGGTCACTATTTTTGGAATTTGAGTGTAGAGTCCTAATTTACTATGTTCCTGTTTATAAGTAGGAAGATAGAATAGGTACAAATCTTTAATGCAGCAGAAGGTTTGGCTCCTGTTGGGATGGTGGATATTCTGCAGTGTTTTTTGAACCCTTGGTATGGCAAAGCAGAGAAAGTGGCCTTGAAAACAGTGTTTAAAATTACGTAAAATATAAAATGTAATTAATTGCTTCATATTGTGAAAAATAAATTAAATTATATTAAATCCTTTAGTTTTACCCTAAACAGAAGAATTAGGAAAATAAATAAAATTTCACTTCATTTTAGTGTGCTAATTTAGAGGTTTAGGGTGATTAGATAACACATTTTCCAAATTGGAAAGTCTGACTGTGAGGCATATGATGTTCCACTTTGAGACATGTATAAATACATTTTGGTGTTTCCCGATAGGAAGAGAGACAGTCATATCCATCACATCTTGTTGGACAAAAGACAGCATTCAATTATACTTGATATAAAAGCTTTCATAGAAATTTACTGAGATAACGATCAATATCCAGTGGTTACAACAGTTGGGGAGTGACTGTTACAAAACCAGTGAGTAGCATAAAAGCTTAATAGGGAGAGATTTAATGCGAAGAAAGTACACAGTGTGAATATTAAAGACCAGGAAACAACTTTACAACTTCAGAAATATTTGAAAAAGTGTTATAGTGAACCTAACATTCTCTACCAAAGAGAATGTATGTAGTTACAAATTGAAGCAGCATAAACTATGTTTTGATGAAGAATTCTGAAAATTAACATTAATAGCAGGGGGATAGTTTTCAGTTGTAGCAAAATCAAGACAGGATGAATGGAGATAGCCTAAACAGTATAACATGAGAAAAGTTGATGTTTAACAACAGAGAAAGGGAGACAATTTGAAAAATAAAATCAACTTGAACACAAAGGAAGAACAAAAAATATTGCACATGTGTTTGAAGTGCTGACGAGAATAGTGGTTCTCTCTGCGTTTCTGATAATGTCATCTCTGGTCGCGACGACGAAGGCGCCATCATTCTACTTCGTGTGTTTGGGATTGTTTAACTAACATATTTTGTTCGTCTTCTGCTTCTTTTTTGCAACGTGATTATTAATCTATTCTGTATTTGTTAAGAAATATTGAAATAATTTGCTAAGAGCTTAATATTTTTTATTACATTATCATTTATCTTTATTAATGAGGTCAATATTTCTGTAGAATATTTCCATGATTTAATTTTTTCATGTTTTCCAGACTGCTTTTATTTTGTTGGGTTGCTCTAGGTTGTTTAGTCTGATTCTCACATTTAATCTGATTTAGACCTCGAGGAAGTAAGTATTTTAAAATATTTCGTGCAGTGAATTTTCATTATTTGGTTGTTCCACTATTGACAAATTAGTTAATCTTTTTTTATCTTTGTGATCCAATCATTCTTTTCAGATATTTTATCACTGTTTTGGTGGTGAAACTTGCTTATACATTTTTAAGAGATTATTTATTAATGTGTTAAATTTTGAATCTACATCAAGGCTGTTTAATACTCATTCCCAATTTTCATTCGATGAGAGATACATTCTTTAATAGTGTCTTCATTTGTGAGTCTGATTGGTATTCTGTACTTATGATAACTGGAGATCGATTTTTTATTATTAATATTACTAGAAGTCATACATCGTGATCAGATGGAGTAATTTTGGATTCTTATGGGGAAATTAACTGTTGCCATGACATTGGAAGATGCTACTCGAGCATTTTACACATTTTTATTGTAAATTTCAATAAGATAATTTGTATTGATGATAATGGGACCACAGTTGACGATGTTGTGCTGTAGGTTTATAAAGATAATTTATAATGCTTTGTAACTTGTTTAGGAAAGTCAGCATTGCCAGTGGGGGCTCTATATATAGCTAGGACATATATGTTGGAATGTTTAGATTCCAATTGCACAATGCAGCGTCTATTTCTTGTTATTTTAGTGACACAATACATTTATCTAATTAAATTTTAGGTTCTTTTTGGCAATAATACTTGCACCTTCTTTTACCATATTTCATCTAGAGTAAGTACTTCCAAAAGTAACATTTTCAAGTTTTACCTCTGGTGTTGGGTTAAACACAGATTAGGGTGTGTGTTTATTATTAATGGACACTGATAGTTGATCAGTTTTGTTTGAAAGTCCTCTTATGTTATGATGGTGCACCACAGAATTGTTATCTTGATTGTATTCTGAATTTAGAACTGGTTTATTAGCATTGATGTAGACATCTATCAGGTATTTGGTGACAGATTTGGGCTTAAGCCTAAAAGAAGGGTTAGATCTTACATCAGTGATTACAGGTATCCAGTTTGCACCTAATCTAATTAGCAGTGAGTTGCACAAGCTTCTACTTGCCTTCTGAATTAAGTTGTAATCCGTGTCTGGTATGATCATTCCTATTTGAGGATGAATTGTCAGTTAATCCAATATGTGATTTGTCTGCATTCCAAAGCGCACACTCAAGTAGAATATTTCCACTCCCCACCAACTTGTCTATATTGGGCCTGTCATGGTTGCAAAAGGAAAGTACTAGAAATCTGTTGACTTTGTACATTATGATTGCATAATGTCATGAAAGAGAAATTTATGGGTTCTTACTTGTTCAGTAAGCTCCTGATTATGAGTGTTTGGAATATTCATGCATTACTAATTTTTTAAATAAGCACAGGTGAAATAGGCCTTCAACTTACTTGTGGGGTGGGGGTGGGGGTTCTAAAGAAGGTGGATGAAAATCATAATAAAATTCTACTGACAGTAAAACAAAGGCTTCGTGTACTTAGGAAATTTGAGAACAGAAAATGGGCAACAGAATTTATAATAAAAGTATGTGATAGGGATTGAGTGATTCCATCCTTGAAAGAACACCATATACCAGGCTGACCTACTGATGGCGTATTTTGGGCATAGTTTTCTGGGAGTCCAGTAACACTGGTTTGATTATGGGGAAACTTTCTCCAGAGTTAGTAAGAAATGAGGAAATCAAAAGTTCATGTCATGGTGCGTGCTATGAGAAGTTTTGAAAAGATTGACAGTGAACTGAAAAATGGCTTCAGACTGAGAGTGAAGATACTGTGCCTGTTACAGATTTATTTTTATGGAAGCCCCACAACCCAAATGTTACGTCGAATTTGAAATCTGTGTGTGTATCTTGTGTTTTCTTTTGATTTGTTTGCCAGCTTTTCCAACACAGACCTTGCCCATGAATTTAAGGTGCAGTGTGTCTTTTATGTGAATGTTCGTTGCTGGTCTTGCTGTTGTTCATTTTGTTTGAGAACATTTGTTGAAACTATCTTCACTATACCAGTGTTGAAATCTTGCAGGGATTGTGACTGGATGTTGATGTGCTGGTCAGGAGATTGCTTCTGCTTTGCAAGAATTCACATGCCCATATTATTCACTTGTTACAGAACTTTCATTCAGAATTTGAATGACTTTTTTATTGTAATGACAGCTTTTGAGCACGTATTTAAATACAAGGATACAATTTGGTCCAATATAATATGGGCTTTTATAGAAATTCCCTCAATGCACAACATTTACATTTTATGATATTCGTGCAGAGATAACCGTATGGAAATGACAGATGTAACTTGGGACACTCTTAATGTCTGTCACATCTATCGTAGGTGATATACCATTGCCATTGGTTTAAATTTTTGTCATGTTCATCTTCATTGATGAATTGGTATACTAGTTTGCAGGCTGATCAGCATTGATAATTTTGCTAAAGAGCATTCACCAGTTGATTAGGCTGTTTTTTGTTAGAAAAAGAAAGTTGATTTTTAAATATTATTTGCACGAGTTTCAGCTGCAAAAGGTTAAAGTTTATACTTGAGGAAGCACCCCACTGTTTCAAGGTACCAGATTGTAAGTGGTAGGGTGTGTGTCATTACATGTTTTGGGGCGGAATTCTGCAGCATGGCGTCGTTACATACTGTTATTTCATTATACTCGTATTTCTTTCAACGTCAATAATCACACATTTCCCAAATGCTTGGGGTTTTATCTAATTTTTTATTCTACATTATTTAGCTTATTTAAAAACTCAGGTTTCCCTTGATATTCGCATAAATCTTTTGCCTTTTACTGAAGATTTCTGTTGAGGGGAACATATGGTTCATACAGTTTCATTCCTACATTTAGATTACTGATTTATTTTTTTAACTTTGTTGTATTGAGAATGTCAGAAAAAAGAAGACTTCTGTGCAGTTTTGGGATCTAACGTAATATTATTCTCAAACACTACCGTGTCCTTATCAATTCACTATTACAAATTCCATTGCCCATGTCAAATCCTAGATGAAAACTGCTTGTATTTTCTTTATACATGTTGTATGTTCACAGCAATGGAACCTGGTCCATCAAGAAAGAGAGTAAAGCATGTTGTTCAGGATCAGCTGTCTGGCTTGCAGGAAGATCCAGCTGCGTGTGCCAGCGGCCCGTCTAAAGGGTAAGTGTTCATCATTACTTCTCTCTGATGTACAGAGAATATTTCTTTCAGCACAGGGAACCTGTAAAAGTATGAAAGTAAACCACCAGGTGTATCGGAAGTCTTGACCTGATAATTTTCTAGTGATGTGTAGTGCAGTGAAATCGGCTTTCCTGTGTTATGTACCGTGGTGATACTTTATTGAGAGTGTATTGAACACGGCCTATTGAAGCAACGCATGTGGGGTCAGGATGCTCAGTCATGAGCAATTCGGTTAGAGAGAGAGAGAGAGAGCGGCTTGCTTGCACGAAACTTGTGACTGGTGGCAAGTGACGATGTCTTGCGCTTGCGCAGGACCCCGCCTTGTTTTAGTTTCGTTGTGTTTTGAGGGTCAGTTCCCTTCGTAACTCTTGGACCCAGGTATTAAATCAGAATATTCATTGCAGTGTGGATCGTTATGGTTTTCCTGTTGTCATTCGGTTATCCTTTAAGACGCTGCAACGTACGTTCATATTCGTTTTTTGCAATTTGAGGTTGTGTTGTGTTGAGTTGTTTGCGAATGTTGTGCGGGCGGTGATTGGAAGAAGAACGCTAGAAATTGACTGCATATTCGAATGTATGTGACTTGGGCAAGGGAAATTGAGTACGTTTATGCATTAATATTGTGGGTATTTTACACGTGCCATTCTGAGAAGTAAATAACTTCACTCGATTCACGCGTAATGACAAAGCCGCTACTTGTCCTTTGTTCGTGGGTTGAACGCATATCGCCATCTTCATAACTGAGGACTGAGTTGGAAATATGTTTGTAACATACTTTATTTTTGTAAAAAGCCTGGAATGTCATTGCCCAAGAATCTCTACTGTTATTGTTTGTGTATGTATGATTGAAAATTAAATTTCTTTAAGATTTTTTCTTGTGGTAAATGTTTGAACACTGTTATTTGTTTTTTCGGACAGGAATAAGTTGTCAAAAGTAATACTGTCCTCTCATCTTGCCAAAGATTTGGCCTGTTTTTATGAATGTGTTGCTGTAAAGGATCTAAAACTTGAATTTATCATCTTTGGTTTTTGAAGGTGTTTCGTCTCATCGTGATCAACATCAACATTATGGATTAAGTTTTGGCCTGCCCCATATACAGGGATTAAAGTTATTCTGTTTTTTTTTTCAGGCATTCCTGGATTGTTCTACTCTTCGGTTTATGTTGATAAAGTTGCTTTGGAATTCTGTTCTCATGCATCTTTTCATAGTTTTCATGTTGTCCTCATATTTATTATTGGTTCTTCTGTATTATCTTTGTTACATTTAAGATCCGGCATTCTGTATCCTGCAGTTTCTGTGAGGAATCACATTCCTATTGTTTCATTAATAGCCAGTGTCACGAGATGTGACAAGTTAAATTTCCATACTGAAATTTTATCTCAGTACTTATTTGATGCTGTTCTGTTTGGAAGTACCCTTTCAAACCTGTTACAGCAAATACCGAGCTTCTGTAATTTTATAAGTTGCTGTGGAATTTTGAAAACCTAGTCTTTGATTGTCCCCTTTATTTCATTGATGTCATCGAAACCTTTTCGCTTTGAATTCTAAATTGAGTTTTTGGAAGAACGAAAAGTCGCGCAATACTAAATGCGGAGGAATATGTTAAGAAATGCGCAACAGCCGGAATGGTTGTCAGAAATTTCTGCACAAACAACAGAGTGAAGAAAGCAATCACAACATTTTATTTAGAAAAACTTATATATGAAATAAACTCCCAATACAGATTTCTGTTTACATCAAAAGAGGAGGACATTCTACGTGCTCCTTGCATTTGAGTGAACTCGTCTGGCCTCTTTTATGATTCATCATACTAGACCTGTTAATTTTGAAGATTTGTTTTGGGGTTCCCATGAACCATTGTTTTATCACTTCTGATTTTCTTGGAAAGGAAATAAGGTTCTTTCTGAAGTTTTCCAGGAGTTTTGACACATTGACTTGACTCTACTTCCGCTTGTAAGTCAGCAGATGAGACAACTTTTGCAGCAGTATGTTGGTTCTTAAGATTTTGTATCAGAATGAGAATCCATCCTTATTAACTTACATTTGGTGAGATGTCTGATTTATTTGTAAACAAGTCCCCTAATTTGTATAACTTTTTATCTGCTTTACTGTTGGACTGTAAAATTTCAGTATCTTCGATGAAAGTCATTTTATTTTTTTTTAAATTTTGAAACAGCTTACCTATTTGAGGTCTGCTAATTGTTTCTTCTGTCAAAGATATTTCTGAAATGTTGCAGATGTCTATAGCAATATTGCTTATTTCATATGTTCTGCTAGTTTTTAAGAAATGTAAATTGCAAGTACGACACATGACCTTACATCGAGATTCATAACCTCTAAATGATACATCCTGTGATTTTGAATTTATGGAGAAATATTAACAGTTTTATAATGGTTGTTTCTGTTGAAATTAGAAAAACGTATCAGCATTTTGATGTTGTGATCTTTTTGTTTCTGGTGTCGCTGGGCTTCCATTGAGATCTTCGATGAATTGTTTTGGAAGACACACATTTCTTACAACTGCTCAGATTCCTTCAACAAACTTACTGAAAAGTCTGGTTATGTTTCTTCGCTCATCCTAATTTTACCATAATATTGCTGAGATGCTTTGCAGCCTCCGTCATTTGGGTGATGAGTAAGTCAGATGATAACTGGATCTTGGTGACTGACGCACAGATGCTGAATCATTTCACGTTTTTCAGTATATGCATACTCACTATGTTTCCACTCAGTGTGCATAAATGTTACGTGTGTTATTTAATAGTAAGATATTGTTTAATTACCAGGTGACTTTATGTTATGTTGTAAGTCAGGCAAGAGTTTATAGTTTATTTTCAGCTATCATCTGTTTTTGTTTTTTTGAAATTTCTGTAATTGAATAAAATATGAGAATTTTCCTTAATCAGCTTTGGTTGCCCAAGAAATGGATTGGTTGGACAAACTAGAGAAGCGATTAGGGAAATCACTTAGTCAGATGACCAGACATAAGATGGCTGTCTTCTGTGGTCTGGTATAAGTTTACCAGTGATCATTGTCTTTGGATTTGTCACTGTGGAAACCTCAAATGTTACATATTCAGTGAATCTGAAATTTACCTTCTGAGGATAATGCATGTAGACTATTTACTGTGAAGGTGATGAGTGCAGGCATTAACACATTTTTTTCCCTCGTAACTGAATGAATAGGAGTAGGGTAGTTTTGAGGGGAGAGTCTACTTTAGGGCAGTTTTCTTGCATTTATGTGAAAATACTAAGGAGACCCCACAAAAATCCTCGGTCAGAATAACTGAGTTTGAAACCTTTGAGAAGACTCCATATCTGCAGGCTATGTAGCAGTTACATTCTGAACTGGCTTATATTCATTTTCACATCTCTTGTTGAAATTTATGGATCAGAGTGAGTTCTGAGGAAATGGTCTTTCAGGGTAGCTTGCAAGGTTATAATTCTTATTTCAGTCTTCTGCACATCTCCTTGATGAGTAAACACATTAAAGAACAAACAATTTATATGGAGTTGTGTTTGAAGATTATGGAATTCCTGCAAATGATCGGTCTTTTGGCTTATATCCTAAAAAGTGTCATTCCTGGATCGCTTTCGAAGTCACTATAGCTACTTTTATGTTTTGTGAAAGTAAATGATTTAGCAATTCTTTTGAAGGACCTTGAAAACTACATTCGAAATCATCCAGAAGCTCGCCTGGCCAAGATCCAGGATATTGGACGTCATTTTGTGGATGATGGCATCATGTCACAGACAGTGAAATCAGATGTGGAGGCTACTACATCAAGGTGGAGTCGTCTGAGTCAGCAGGTAGAAATAGGGAATTCATTACTTGCTTCTTAAGTCAGCATGATGAGATGAAAGTCTGATAATGTGTAATAATGTGATTGCTCCGTATTAATCTGCTTACCTGTTTGTTTTGACTATTGTACTTTTAAGTTGCCCTCAGTGGACTTGTGGTTTGCGTTTTCGCCACTGGACCCAGGGTTCTCGGGTTCAAACCCAGCCAAGGTCGGTGGACTTTTAAGGATGATAAAACTTTCTTCAGAGGGGAAGTAAAGCCGGCGGTCTCATGTCATAGTTTTATGGCATGTAAAAGAACCTTATGAGCAGGAACAAGATGTTTTGTAAGCAAAATTCATTGGCCATTTCTCACCCGTATCTCTGTTTTTGGAGTTGCAGCCATTTTTACTGTGGTCTGCTTATTGAAAAAAGCAATTTCGGTCATGGCACTGTCCTTTCATGTCTAGTTTCCAAGCAACAGGAAGCACCATCACCAGCACTCAAATTCAGGACTGAGTTTTTGACTTTTCTAAAATATCTTCTTGGTTTCCAGGAAGAAGCACTTCAAATTTCATATGAATTAGAATATATTTTTTTGAACTGTAAGCAAACACACACACAACTCCGAAATTGAAATTAAGATTACCAACCCTATGAAAGTTATTTTTACCAAAAGATCACATGGGGATGATGTCTTGTCAGTGACATCTGAATGTAAGCTAGATGAAACACGCAATGTTGCCACAACAAATAATACTTCATTCATTGTTTGTAGTTGCGTGATTTTTGTTGTTTTGGAAGTTTGAATACTGTAAATGACCTACGTCGTATGTTTACAGAAACTGACATATGTATTGAAGTTACGTTTAGTTGAAACTTGAGGAACGAAATAGAGAACATCTAATTTTGAAGAGTGTCTCTGATGAAGTAATCTCATTTGACAGTGAAATTGAACCAGCTTGTTGTGGCAGTATGGCATCTGGTAATAAGAATAATTCAATTAAAATCTAAAATAAAATTTGGCCAATACCATGACATCCATTGAATTCTCTTGGTGTCCATCATTTTGTTGAAGGTCTCGGTTACTGGACGATATAAGCGTTGATCTGTGTGAACAAATGTTCCTAAGCTTTAAGGGTTAAGTGTCCCATTAATTTGTGTGTGTGTGGTTGGTTGAATAGGACTATATGGTCCTGTTGTGTCATGATATTGTTATAATGTTTGTATATTCAGACAAATAGCACTGTGTATGTCCAAAATGCTTCTAAGGCTTGACAGTACGTCAAAGATTAATTTTTAACCTAATCATCCACTTTAAGGAAAGGATTCTCTAACTAAGATTCACTTGAAATTTTCAAACAATTTGGAATAATTAAAAGGAATTTTGTTTTCCTGCAGAATGTCAAAATCGGACTAAACAGTCTAAAGGCAGTTTAAAATGCCCCTGTTTATATCATTATGACTGTGTATATATTTGAGGGAATGAAGTTCAGACTTCAGCTCTACTTAAAATACCCACGAGTTTATGAGATTGTCATTTTTTATTGGGAAGAAATTGAACTCTTTATATATCATAAAAGCAAGCTGTATCATACTGCAGTACTGTGGGATGTGCTATAGTTTACTACTCTTTCCAGGCAGGTGATACAATACCTTGCTCTGCTAATCCCATTGATACTCTTCAGTCAAATCACCCCTACCCCTGTCTAAATGTCTCCCCCCCTTACAAGGGTCCTGCAGCATACGTATTTGGTCCAAATATTGAACAAAAAAATCTGAGAATGCTCTTTGCTGTTTCAAGGATCTCTATGAAACAAATAACAAGATAGCATATTTAATTCTGTAGCTTCTCAGTTGGTACCTCAGCAATCGACTTGTACCCACAAGTGAATCGTCATATATTGATGTCAAATGCCACCATTTAAATTTATTTTTAAAACATTTTAAACAGTAGATTGTAGTGCCTTAAACCCAGTTTAAAATTACAGGTGACATTTCACTGTGTTTTTCTTCTTGTACAGTCTGAGGAGCAGTGGGTTAAAGAATAATAATTTTGTTGTTTATATAATTTGTTTTAATTAGTATCAAATTAGCAGTGTTCATTATATTAAATGTGTGTGTACTACATATTTACTTGTAGGTTTTATTTAGTATGTGAATGTATCACGTTACCATATCGATAATAATTTTTCTCTAAATGAGTATGAAATTAATTTTTATATATGTAGCAATAAAAAAGGGAATATCTGCCTTTAAAAATTGAGGAATGAATGTATTAACTATAATTAATAGGAAAAATTTATACCGCTGTATGTGGCTTACATCCTGAAATTGGTTACAGGTGTCAAGACTGATGTTTTCTCATCATTCCAGTGAACTATATAACAAAATATGCCACAGCTGCTTTGTTTTACTCTCTTTCCAGTTCACCATAGTCTCAGGATTCAAATCTGATACCCTAACTTTTCAGTTTTCATTATTTTCCTCAGTTCCTCTGGGTATTGCTGTATTCTGTACAATTTATAATTTACAATGTTCCTGCCAGTTTATGATAAGTGTTCCTCGGAAATGACAAAGCATTATTAAAGTAACAGAGGAATAAATATGGTTACTTTTTTCTTTAATGACAATAGCATGAGGGCCTAATGGAGCTTATGTGTTTTAGTATAAAAAGACAGCTTGTTAGGATTTTGGGATCATACTTTCTGTGCCTTGTGATGATTATCTTTTATTGAAAGTCATTCTACATTTGGCATTGCATTGGAATTTGAAAGGCATGCACTGGCCATGGCTTGATTGCATCTTGCTTTGTGAGTTAGGGATCGTACCGTATTGCTTGAGGACTCTGTCACTAGTCTGAGTAAGAAAGCTTTTATTTGTATTTGTTCTTGTGCCAGTTTTTTTAATTGTCAGTGACATTGCAGCAAAAGTATTAGTTGTAATTACAACTGTTCACCAGTACCAAACATTTTTGTCCCTCTACTGAAAGCTGTTAAACTGCGAGATCGTGAACAACGTGGCTGTGTGTACAGCTAAGGTGATATTAAACTACAGGTTGAAACTTTTACACTTATGTTATGGTATTCACCAGTAAGAGTTTTACTAATTGCTAAATTCTGTCCTGTAATTTGTGTTGATGAATTAATTATATTTAGTCTTTCAGAATCCATATACATTTCCACTCGCATACACAGCAACCTTTAAAGTATTAGCAGCTGCCCTCCACATCAGGTGCCGTTTTCATCCGCGAACGAAGGACGCGCTGCACGTACCACGCGCAGTCACAATTAGAATACTCCATTTAACTGTTGTGTGAGGCTCTTCGAACTGCATCGGAGTCACATTCGAGCTAAGAGAATCCTAATTGTTCTTCTTTAAAATGGGGACAACAACGAGCAGCGGTTGCCGTAGTAGCCCGAATGAAAAACTTAAAAGTGTTAGAGCAACGGTTTAAAAGGGGATACATTTTTGACAGCGTGTCCGAGTTCATTTTTAACTTGCGGATGGCGTTAACATTCAGGTCATTGTATCTGTCAGTTATCGTCAGGAGGCCAGAATATGTCACAAGGCTGGCCCGGATTTTTCTCTAATTTGTATTTGGAGGTGCCCAATTAGGCACTGCAATTGTAATGAATGAGCTGCTTTTCTGCCGGCCAGTGTGCAGTCGTGGCAGTCACCGGGTGAACTCGCTCGATCTTACCCGTCGAAACAATTTAACGTCAGTGGAAGGCACTATTAGTCGTCTAAAAGTTTAGTCTGTACGGAAGCCGTTTATAGTTTGGTAGATATTGACCGCCGTTTCAGATCCTTGTGCCCCCATCATCATACTCGTCGCCGTGGGGAACTCAGATCTTACCAAAATCATCTTAGTTTTTCTTTAATGACGAGTTTA
This sequence comes from Zootermopsis nevadensis, assembly GCF_977971745.1. Taxonomy (NCBI): domain Eukaryota; kingdom Metazoa; phylum Arthropoda; class Insecta; order Blattodea; family Termopsidae; genus Zootermopsis; species Zootermopsis nevadensis. The sequence continues at coordinate 9,199 of NW_028259327.1, read as the reverse complement.
TAAAGCCAAGGAAACGATTCAGTCCATTATTGATTTATATAACGTTATTTTTGTAATATAATTAATGATAAATGTACCTTTCTTCAAGAACATATTGACTGAGCAGCCATTTGTTACGTTTTTATGCAGTCAATTTTCCCTTACTAACGTAAGAATCCTCAAACACGTATAGAAAATAGGTCTACTTGTTCAGTGACAAAGAACATCATCGCAGTCACATAATTACAGTTCGGGTTTCGTATTTGTGAGGCTCTGTTCTCAGCCCAAAGACCGTGCTTTCTGATGGAGGTATTTCATGATTTTCCTCAGTATCTCCAGGAAGATGCCTGGATGGTACCTTAAACTACGCCACTGGCCGTCCATCCTGAATACTTTCCGGTTAATTATTAACTAATTATTCTGTCATTCGACGCTGTCTGGTTTGCGATACTGAAGTTACGTAATTTTAAATGACCAAAACATGTTCGTGTGTGAAGAGAGACCTAGTATGTTGTTATTCTTTGCAACTAAAACAGGGCTGTGTAAACTTCTCTACATTCGAGTCGAATTGAATGTGGATGGATGTATTTGGGATCCGAGTAGAAAGAAATGTGTGCCTTGAAACCAGTTGATAGAATATTTTGTAATTTGTTCCCCCTTGTTCTGTTTCTTGTTAATTAATATTCTTTTTTTGGACTGGTCGGTTTATGTCAAATTCCATACTTTCCCCTCGATATAAACGATTTTGAGCACTTTTTGTACAGAAATGCAAACACAAAGGCTTTACGTTCTGCACGTAGTATCCAGCGTATTCAAAAATATTGTTACGATAATAAAATCTAGGAGGGCTTGATGGAGGAGACATGTAGCGCGCATTGGAGGTATATGAAATGTGTACCTCATGTTTGAAGTAAGGAGACCACTGGCAGGACACAGGCATAAATGGAAATTGACTTTGGTGGCGAGTCGAGCGAACACCATCATGTAACACGGGGAATTATATAATTACCAGCTCCTCCAAGTACGTGCCTTCCAAATTGATGTTTACCAAGAAATTCAGTGTGAATTCCTTAGATTTCTATTTCAAGCCATAAACCCAGCTCATTGTAGGATTTTAGATTTCATTGATCTAAAAATGGCATTTGACCCGTATCTCATGCGAAATTGCTCGCTCACTCTGGCCTTCACATGTCCAGATTATGTTGATTGACTAGAAGTAAATGTGGAAATTGCATATTTGTTTATTCTTGAATTCCTTATGAAATAAGACCTATTAAAAATTACGTACATCTAGTGTCTAGCTGAATGAGAATTGAGTCAGGTGGGCCTGTGTAAGCGAGTAGTGATGTGATACAGTATCGTGAAATATTTAAAATTTGAGTTTAAGCTACATATTTTGTGTGTTTTATGAGTAATTGTTTAGATGTGGTTACTTAGTTTGGATGTAAGGGAGGACGTAACAGCAGAAAGAAAGTTCTATCTTATTTCTAGGATAATTCATTCAAGAAGTACGGTTTATATGAGACAGGTATTACGCATGTAAGTTGTGTTGAAGTCTGTCAAATTAAGTTTGTTACATTTTTATGAAATTATCTAAGAAGTAAAGTTGTAGTTCTCACATGTTTCTGATTCTGTAGGTCATCTTTAAAAATGAATGTGAAAGGAGCTTCACTTGAACAAAAGAACTCTGGCAGTCGAGATGAGCGAGTTCGAGAATCAGACGATGCACCGAGCACCTCTAAATTCCGAAGAGATAATGACGGAGACGAATCCAGTTCTAGTGGACACCCCTCAAATGTGAGTTCTATGTAACTGGTGTATATGAGTCCTTATTTATAGGCACATGATTACACACGCAGAGCATAAATTATAATATGTACCAGGTTGCCATGTTACTAAATATTTGTTTTGGTGCCTGGGTTTCTTCTAAGTCGTGTATTCATGTGTGAACATTTTAAGAATTTGGATCTTGGAGTTCCACTTTTGTTGTACTGCAGATTGAAGTTTCAATCTGTGTGTCATGAATTGACAGAAAAGTGTGGAACTTTATACATTATAGGAGCCCCTGAAGATTGATTATTATAAATGTGATTGATGTGTTGCAACTGAACTAGCATGGTTCTAGTGCTCAGGGACAAGTTTGCCTCATTTGTAGAGTTTACTGCAATTTTATTTTAAAAGAATATTGACATTACAGGAACCAAAATCTGGGATCATTGAAAAAATATACATAACAAATTTCATGTGCCACTCATCCTTGGAGGTTCGTCTGAACGGAAGAGGTAATTTTGTTTTTGGGAAGAATGGCAGTGGCAAAACTGTGATAGTTTATGCTCTTGTACTTGGTTTGGGAGGTAACCCAAGAGCTATTAAGAGAGGAACCTCTTTGAAAGGTAACATATTGTAACAAGTTGCTAAGGTCATAGGTTTAGTCTTTGCTTATCTAGCTTGAATTTAGTCCAGTCTGAAAAGTCTGAGTGTACAGTCTACACAGGTAATGAACTGAAATTTGTCATCTCTTATCTTCCCTTAAAACTAATTTCCCAGTACATATTATTTATGTTTTTAAATTTCTTTAATCTGATTATATAAAATAATTCATAGTGTGTACATGTGTGAGCTTGGTAACTCAGGGGGCAGAGAAGATCCAGCATATTGTGCGCTGGATATTCTCCTACCATGACTTACCATTCCTGCACTGATGAAAAAAATTATACCATGGTATTTATTGCCAACCCATTAAGTAAATTTTGTAAGATCGTGATGTTTAATATCATCAAGCCCAAATGACTGAATTAGAGAACATGAGAATTGCGAAGGATCCCCTCAGTTAACCTAATACTGAATGAACAGTGGATTTGGTCCAAAACTTTAATTTTATTTCATATGATATTGGAAGGAAGATTAAGTGTGTGTATCAGAATTTTAGAATTGTTCCTGTTTCTTCCAGAATTTATAAAGAAGGGTAAAGTCACTGCTACCATCGAAGTGACATTGAAGAATACTGGTCACCTTAATTACGAGAGAGAACAATATGGTGACCATATAATTGTAAGGAGACGCTTCGATGCAACTGGTCGCGGCACATACGAAATAAAGTCAGAAGAAGGTACTGGGCTTTCTTTCCCTCTGCTTTTCCTTCATCTCATATATTGGATGCTCTCAACAAGAAATTTGTTATCTTTAAACAATTAGTTTTTTATAAATAAAATATGACTTGTCCCCTTCCTGATTGTATATGTGTTTTAAGAGGGCATTTTACCATGCACACTGATTATGTGTAAATGTCTGTTTCGTCATATTTGTTTCAAATATGTTCTATTTTTGGCTGTTTAAAAAGATGCGCAGATTTCAGGCCCATTTTACTGAAATTGCGTAAAAGTGTCATATTAGGCTTCTTCTTTTCTGAGAGTCCTGTTGGTCTTCCTCCATATACAGCATTATATAGGAAGTTTCAGTTTATTTCAACTCGCGTTACTTGATGTATTGAATTAATAACTTGGGTGAAGGTTGATTTACAAGATTTATGTACTGTACTCCATTCAAACTAATAGTCTCGATTGACTCTACTATATTACAAAATTTACAGCTTTTAAATATTGAAGATTTCTGTAAGTGGCACATTGCCTATCCTTTCATCTTCGTTAAATTGGCACCAGGTCCCGACCGTCTCAATGAAATAGTTTGTTTGGAGTAGCAGTTGATCACATTTGGGTCAGTGGGTTACATTACTGTGTATATCATTTCTCACTTGTTTCCTGTTGCAGGTGAAGTAATTTCCAGGAAAAAAGAAGAACTGGACAAAATTGTTTCAGCATTCAACATACAAATTGACAATCCTGTAACAATTCTGAATCGGGAAGATGTCCTGGAATTCCTAAACAGTAGCAGTTCTCAGAAGTACAAATTCTTTATGAAGGCAAGGAAGGTAGGACAAATAAAATGGTCATGTGCAGAGTCGATGTCAAATAAACGAAAGGTCACTACCATTTTAAACTCTAAGAAAGAGTATCTTGTTACATTTTTTGTATTGACGACATGTTTCAATGTGTATTACATCATCATCAGGTCTATCAATTTTAAAAACTGTTGTACATCTTGCGTTGCGTATATTGATTTGTTTGGTTTTAAGTTTTGTCTCTCCTTTAAATTTGGAGGTTGTGCTTGGATGTTTTATATTGGGTTGTAAGTGATGTGTTGTGTGTCCGATATTAAGGGACAGTAGTCTACCGTCTACCGTCCCTTAATATCTAAGAAAGAGGTTGTTATTCTGTTCAAATGTTGATTAATGTTTACAATAGAATGAGTTTTGTTACAACTTTTTTACAATTCAGATGGCTGTCATTTCCTCTTTAAATGATTAAATTGTGTAATGCACTTATTTGCATCTGCGCTGTAGTGAATGCATATCAGACTGAACAGCAGTACCAGTTTTATTTTATTCAGACAAATTTACAATTAACTTGGCTTGAGATCCCATTTTCTGTCTGTTGCCATGTGGGTTTGTAGGTGGGTACCTTTTGTCTTGGAGGAACATACTGGAGGAAATATGTTCTTCCATGACTTTGATACTCACCTGTTCTCTGTGAGAAACTCGAATTTCATCCCCACTTTCTGTTTATCCTTTCAGGAAATACGCCGTTGGTGACGGATTTTGTGGATGTCACTTGCTTTAAAAATTATATTTTTATTTGTTTGTGGTTTATTTTTCGCCACTGTCATTAGCTACTAGTTAAGACTTTATGGCATTAGATGATATATAATGGATGGGAAAGGGTGTGGAGGGAGTGCTATCTTGTCCTCACCTAATTTAAGGTACTGACCCAGGATGTGCCTGGAAGGACTGAGGGAAGTCTCAGGATAATAGGTCTCCAGGCTGAAATTTGAACCAGGGACCTCCTGTGTATAAAGCACATGGTAACTACACTGCTGCAATGGTTGTTTGTTTTATGCTGTGTTTATTCCAGAGAAATTACTACTCATTTACTATTAAAAATTGTAATACTCAGGGGAAGTAAAATAAGGCAGGAAAATTTTGTATTGTATGTAAGGAAGCCAGGGTCCACCAACTGAAGAAGAATAAGATTGTATTTGAATGTTTTCTATTTGTGCAGATTGTAATGTGCAAGCAGCCAGAAATCAGGTGACTTGTCTTCTAGGTTATGGTAGAAATTTACCAACGTTTCGGAGGCATTAAGCGCCTCTGCGATGTAGGCGAGTTTCAACCAGACTACACATTGCAACATTGCATCAACTTCATATTTATCGTGCTTGCTTACATTTTGTTAAATCTTTGTAATAGTATGAGTTACACTTGTAAATTTTGCACTGGAAGTTGCAACATCAAGTTTTGATGTAAGTGAAAGTAATAAACTCGGTGTCATTTGCAATCAATGATTAAGTGCCACTTCAGTGCAACTCCTTTGGTGTGGTACTATTAAATGAGAAATGCACATTTTTTAAAAAATGCTACTTTCATTTGAGTGAGAAATCAGACTTTGGAAGCTGCTGGCAGGGGCACAGTGGTTATGGATCAATTGTTGCTGATTCCAGACAACTGACATCACAGACATTGGACCATCACTGTTACGCTGTGCATACATTTCTTAGCTTGTTAAACATTTGTTAAGTTGTTAAATATGAATTCATGAAGCCGTTGTTGTTAATCCGCAAATATTGGTCTTGTGGGTTGTAAATCCATGTGGATTTGTATGTAAATACCAACATTCCTGAGGAACGTCCTGCTTCCATCTTTAGGGCTGAAAATATCGAGGCAGTATGTTCCTCTGAATTGTTGATATTTGTTACGTGGGTAGTATGAATCCTAGTAACTGTGGCTAATAATTTTTCACTGGATAAGGTGAAAATGCAGCTGTTCAGGTACTCCTGCCCTACCAGGTATTTTGAGTTGCATTTTTGAAGACTGTAGTAGCTGTTGTCTAATTTTATAGGAATTTGAACTGTTTCTTCTGTGGTTATTTAGTTTCTGTTTTGTATGTTTCAGGATCTAGAAAACATGATCGAACCACGTGATATGATTGATTTGCAAGTGAAGTCCCTTTTCGAGAGTTTGCTCCAAGGGTGCGGACGCAAAGTAAGAATCAGAACATTTCTCTAAAACAGTACTTCTCAACTTTTCTGTTTTATGGACAAGTAGTCTCTCTCAAATCCAACGTATTGTCAGACGTGTGGTGGGATGATATTTAATTTTAAGTGAAAAATTAATAGAAGTAAATTACATCGTATGTAGGCAAAAGTGTTTTGGGTTTGATAGTGAAAGCTGAATCAGATGTTTGATGTTTGTGGCCTCTTATGTGTTCTGTTAACTATGTTTTTAATTTGTAATGTGTTTGTGTCTCCTCAGAGACTTTGATTTTGGCAAATGTTGATTGCAGGGTGAAATTAAGATTGATCACCAAAAACAGACGTTGGAAGTGAAAGTGTCGTCTATGAATGACCCTCATGTAGAAGACATCATGCCTACAGGAGATTGTTCATACGCCATTGTTTGTTTAATCATGGCCCTTTGGGAAGCTATTAAGCCACCTTTCTATATCTTGGATGGATTTTATTTCTCTGCGGTAAGAGCAGCAAAGAGTACAATACAGTGAGAAATAGGACTTCGCAAATCCTTTTGTTCTTGTTTCCTGTTACCTAGAAATTAGTTTGTGGTACTTGGTACAGGCATTGTGCCAATTCTGCCTTGAATGATTGTTTGTGGCTTTCATTTTCTCATTCATTTATACCTTCTCGTCTTCATGGATTAAGTATCTTAATGCCTTTATCAGCCTCATCACCTTGCCAGCATCTCCCTGGTTCCCTTGTAACTCTGCCTTGTTTGTTTTAATTCTGCGCTGTATCTGGTCTGCATTCTTCTTCTGTATATGTTACACCTTATCGATTTTTGTACCATATTTTACAATTTATTTGCCCAGTATTTTGCATATTTTCAAATGTGTATGGCCAACAGAATTGTGTGATGATGTTAATGTATTTATTTTGACAGAATCATTGTACATAAATCCCTTCTAGTTTGCTTTTCACTCTGAATTCATGAGTCACAAATTCATAGTTGGAATACATTTCTAACTTTAGCGTGTGACTGTATACACCATATTTTAATTTTAATTTTAATATAGTGATTTCCACAAAGACTGAGGTATCGTAGACATAATCCTCAAATGTGACCTGTGCCATGCATGGTATTCAGAGTAAATTGTATGAGAACTGTAAGCTACGCCGTCACCAGACGACACGTAGAACGAATAAATAGGCCACATGATTTATAGGAAGCAGAGTAGGCTTTGTATAAATGTTATCCTTACATTGGCATTTCATAGGTGATTTTGTAAGTCCTTGTTTTAAGGTTTTTGTTGCTTCTTTAGTTAAATATTTTATATTTCAGGATATGATGAATCATCAAAGGATCATGAATTTACTTTCGAACCATCCCCGACAGAAGACAGACTTCCAGTTTATCTTCCTCACCGCACAACGCGTATCCGCCATTCAGTCCCATGGGGATGTTACAATACACAGGTACTAAATAAACTAAGAGCAAGATAGAATACTAAGCCTCTTCTCTGTATCAACCACGTTCATCTTCAGTGTCTGGTTGGGTTGGAGGGTTCTTGGAATATTTAATCTTTTTTGCTGTTACATTTGGTGAAAAGTTTGAAGTTGGATAGGATGTTGTGTGTGCGCATACGTGTGCCTGCATGTGTGCACATTAATGCTTTATATTGCATAAATTATACTTGCTATTCTGTGAGTGGTAAATCTTTTCCAGCCCCTGCAATGCCATTTTAAGAGTTTTAAAAGTTCGTTGTTTACCGACTAAGTTTGTGTACCTGTTATCATGAAATACAGATTAATAGTTAACTTCTGCAGCATTAAAAGTGTTGCCTTGTCAGTAGGCTCACGAGAATACAATTCTAGTCTGTTTTTTTTTATATTGTGTGCCAGCACTTTCATTTATTAGCTTGCTGTGTGCATGATTTGGTTGTTTAGCTAACAAATAGATAGTTCACATGTTTCTGTTGCTTATTTCGTCAGTAGAATAACACTGCTTAACTATATGACAGTGTTTCCTTTTAATATCATAATATATTATTTTTACTTACAGGATGGATGATCTATGCAGGGGTAATAATACACAGTGAAGAAGAAGGAGCTTGTATCTTGAAGATATCCGTCTTCTGGGTTATTGTGCTGTGTAGTCTGGTCGATGTTTACCGACGTTTCAGAGGTCATACTGTCTCCGTCATCAGGGCGATGAGTATGAAGATTTCTGTCTTCTGGGTTGTTGCGCTGTGTAGTCTGGTCAATGTTAACCAACGCTTCAGAGGTCATACTGCCTCCGTCATCAGGGCGATGAATATGCCAATAGGGTGTGAGGTGCTGGGTTTATAGGCCGGGAAGTGAAAGGTGTAGCCTGCCCCGAGCCAATGGGAGCATTTATGGGATTGGACCAATGGTAGCACGTGGGCGAGAGTGGGAGAGGGAGAGAAAATAGAGAGAGAAAGGTGAGTTTGATTGTATGGATCAGGGCCCTGAAAAGGGCCGTGTTAGTGGTCTGGTTGGTTTTCAGGGCCCTGATCGATACAACCAAACTCACCTTTCTCTCTCTACTTTCTCTACTTTTCTTCATAAACGGATTCCCTTGTTTCATTCTTCAGAAGAAGCTGAAACTGCATGATTGCTTCATTATTGACTTTTCTTTTCTTCTGCTTCAAAGGTATGTTATACTCGTGTAAATCAGCTTCGCCTTTCAGAAAAATTATTATAATTATGACAAATTTCAAATGAGACCTGAGGTTCTCATGACAAGATGTCAGTGTTTGTCTTCTGAGTTTGAATGTCGATTAAACTTGTAAGTAGGTGGACGTGAACACACTGGTAAAAGATACTGCATCTATCATCACTTCACCCTGGAAGATGGAGGACGTACGTCAATCCAAAATGTTACAATCTACTTACAAGCCTCAGTCCAGAAGACGAACATTACATTCGACAAGAAAGTGGTTAACACTCTTATTGTGAGGAAGTTTTGTCATGTGAAAACTAATGACGACACTGGGTTTTGAAATAAACAAACAAACAAACAGAAATGGAAAAAAGAATAATTTTATTGAGTACTTTGGAAAATCTAGAAACATATATCATCAGGAGATGGTAAAGTTGCGTCATATTGTGATATAATAAATATATATTTTAAATC
>NW_028259326.1:0-59590 GCF_977971745.1 Zootermopsis nevadensis | reverse complement strand
GCATATGATTATCATGTTGAAGGGGTCCCGGGATCTTAATAAACATTGTGACCACAATCCGAAATTGTTGTGTAGACACGCTGTCAATTCAGTAATCAGCGTGCACTAAAACGCATATCGTAAAACTGTTTATTGACGTAATGTCAGATATAAAGGTATTGTTTTGTGGAATGGCCTCTGTGGTAAGTTGCATTCTTTATTCTGTTCTGTTTCTGCTTGTTAAAGTTGTTTCATAGAGATTGCTGCTGGTGTGTCATGGAGAGATGTTTCCTCAAGGTAAGGCATTTTGGTGCGCTCTCCTTTACTTAGTGGGGAATCCCCACGTCCACAGTACAGAGTGTCTAAGTATTTGTGACCAGGTTGGTGGCCTCAGCACTCTGCCAGTTTCTCATAGTAACTAGCTCCTTAGCACCTACAGTCATCATTCCATCACTTCTGCATGATGTTCTGGCAGATGCATTTCTCTCCTAATCTTCTGTGAGCGTGGAAATGAGCCTTTGTAGAAACAAATTTCTTGACTAGCTGAATATCAAAGTATTCAGAGAAGGTTTTGCGTCATGGACGTGTTTAATTCGCCATTTTGCAAGCAGGACGTGATCAAGATATTTCCTCATCAGCACAAATCTAAGGTTGCCAAGGAGACAAATATTACCAATTTAATGACTCAAGCCTCAACTTCGGCGCTTGTTTCCACACATTTGCTCGACATTTTTTAGAGCGGGTTACCTTGGCATCTCACTAATTGTTGAATACCTATGTACGCGCATCTAATTATAGGGCTGATACTAACCAAATGTAACACAGACGTAATTAGCTATAAGAAGATGAAAGGGGTTTGGTAAGCATTTTGTAGTTATTGCAAACCTTTTTATACATTTTCAAGATTTCCATCACCAACTGTTTTGATATGGGCGACAGGAAGTCTTTATCTTGTCCACTGAAGACAAGTTTATTGTTTCGTCTTCAATTACATGCACAGCTGCAAATGGCCCGCTGAGGTCAGCACGCCCGGACTTTGAAGGGTCAGAGAAGGTTGTCAACACTGCATCTTTCAAATTACACGACATATTATTTGCAAATGATATCTTATGACGCCAACTAATTGACTATATGGCTTACCGAACCCGAAGGTTCATCACCGAATTAACCAAAGCCCTGTCCTGGGCCAACAAAATCCAGGCTCCTTCAACTTCTGTCTCCCATAGATCCCGCCTGACATTATCCTCCCATCTACGTCTAGGTCTACCCAGCGGTCTCTTCCCTTCGGGTATCCCAACCAGTACCCGGTGCACACCTCTTGTCTCATCCATGTGCGCTACATGCCCCGCCCATCTCATTCTTCTCGACTTAATCACCCTGACAATATTGGGGGAGGAATATAAATTTTGAAGTTCATTATGCAGTTTTCTCCAGACCCCATCGTCTGCTCTCCTAGGCCCAAATATCCTCCCTTAGAGTGAGAGACCACGTTTTGAACCGATGCAAGACAACTGGCAGAATTATTGTTTCGTATATTATAATCTTCAGGTTCTTAGAAATCAGTCGTGAAGACAAAATATTTTGAACTGAGCAGTAGCAGGCATTTTCGGAATTTAGCCTCCCCCTAATTCCGTCGTGAATAAATTTTGATTTGTTATTGTTGTTTCATTGTTCCGTAAACCCGCGTACTATATAGTAACAGTATCAGAACTTTAACCTGATTTTCGACCACTTTCAAGGTCACTGACAATTTATTCTGGCCGATTAAACGCACGACGTCGCTTTCATTGCTATCGTAAACCACGTGCACTCTTAGCTTCGTGTTGTTGATGATGTGTCCGTGCTATGAATGCTTTTACGAAATCTTGTGACGTATTCGAGTATGGTGACCAAAGAACGTAGAAGCGAAAATCAAGGTAATGCATCGTGGAGATGTACTTTGTATGTCGACTGTTGAACGTTTGAATACAGTCTCGCGAATAATGGTATACGTTGTAAGTGTGCTCGTAGATGTGGAAATGGAGTGCTGACAAGAGTAGGTTTTCTCTCTGCGTTTCTGATAATGTCATCTCTGGTCGCGACGACGATGGCGCCATCATTCTACTTCGTGTGTTTGGGATTGTTTGACTAAGATATTTTGTTGTGACTTCTGCTTCTGTTTTGTAGCGTGATTATTAATCTTTTCTGTATTTGTTAAGAAATATTGAAATAATTTGCTAAGAGCTTAATATTTTTTATTACATTATCATTTATCTTTATTAATGAGGTCAATATTTCTGTAGAATGTTTCCCTGATTTATTTCTTTCATGTTTTCCAGACTGCTTTTATTTTGTTTTTTTGCTCGAGGCTGTTTAGTCTGGTTGTCACATTTAATCTGATTTAGACCTCGAGAAAGTAAGTATCTTATAATATTTCGTGCAGTGAATTTTCATTACTTGGTTGTTCCACTATTGACAAATTAGGTAATCTTTTTTTATCTTTGTGATCCAGTCATTCTTTTCAGATATTTTATCACTGTTTTGGTGGTGAAACTTGCTTATACATTTTTAAGAGATTATTTAGGAATGTGTTGAATTTTGAATCTACATCAAGGCTGTTTAATACTGAGTGCCAATTTTCATTCGATGTGTTATACATTCTTTAATAGTGTCTTCATTTCTGAGTCTGATTGATATTCTGTACTTATGATAACTGGAGATCGACTTTTTTATTATTAATATTACTAGGAGTCATACATCGTGATCAGATGGAGTAATTTTGGATTCTTATGGGGAAATTAACTATTGCCATGACATTGGAAGATGCTAGTCGATCATTTTACACATTTTTATGGTGACTTTCAATAAGATAATTTGTATTGATGATAATGGGACCACAGTTGACGATGTTGTGCTGTAGGTTTAAAAAGATAATTTATAATGCTTTGTAACTTGTTTAGGAAAGTCAGCATTGCCAGTGGGGGCTCTATGTATAGCTAGGACATATATGTTGGAATGTTTAGATTCCAATTGCACAATGCAGCATCTATTTCTTGTTATTTTAGTGACACAATGCATTTATCTAATTAAATTTTAGGTTCTTTTTGGCAATAATACTTGCACCTTCTTTTACCATATTTCATCTAGAGTAAGTACCTCCAAAAGTAACATTTTCAAGTTTACCTCTGGTGTTGTGTTAAACACAGATTAGGGTGTGTACTTATTATTAATGGACACTGATAGTTGATCAGTTTTGTTTGAAAGTCCTCTTATGTTATGATGGTGCACCACAGAATTGTTATCTTGATTGTATTCTGAATTTAGAACTGGTTTATTAGCATTGATGTAGACATCTTTCAGGTATTTGGTGACAGATTTGGGCTTAAGCCTAAAAGAAGGGTTAGATCTTACATCAGTGATTACAGGTATCCAGTTTGCACCTAATCTAATTAGCAGTGAGTTCACAAGCTTCTACTTGCCTTCTGAATTAAGTTGTAATCCGTGTCTGGTATGATCATTCCTATTTCAGGATGAATTGTCAGTTAATCCAATATGTGATTTGTCTGCATTGCAAAGGGCACACTCAAGTAGAATATTTCCACTCCCCACCAACTTGTCTATATTGGGCTTGTCATGGTTGCAAAAGGAAAGTACTAGAAATCTGGTGACTTTGTAGGTTATGATTGCGTAATGTCATGAAAGAGAAATTTATGGGTTTTTACTTGTTCAATAAGCTCCTGATTATGAGTGTTTGGAATATTCATGCATTACTTCTTTTTTAAATAAGCACAGGTGAAATAGGCCTTCAACATCTTACTTGCCTGTGGGGTGGGGCTGGGGGTTCTAAAGAAGATGGATGAAAATCATAATAAAATTCAAGTGACAGTAAAACAAAGGCTTCGTGTACTTAGGAAATTTGAGAACAAAGAATGGGCAACAGAATTTATAATAAAAGTATGTGATAGGGATTGAGTGATTCCATCCTTGAAAGAACACCATATACCTTGCTGACCTACTGATGGCGTATTTTGGGCATAGTTTTCTGGGAGTCCAGTAACACTGGTTTGATTATGGGGTAAACTTTCTCCAGAGCTAGTAAGAAATCAGGAAATCAGAAGTTCATGTCATGGTGTGTGCTATGAGAAGTTTTGAAAAGATTGACAGTGAACTGAAAAATGGCTTCAGAGTGGTGCGTGTGAAGTGGACTTCCGGCACATGACAGACGGACATTGTAAGAGCTGCCGTGAGACAAATGACAGTGAAGTTCATGCTGTCATGAGGGAGAGTCTAAAGAGATTTCAGAACAAGTGAGCATTACAAACTGTTTCGTAAAAAAGGTCTGTTGTGTAAGAAACGTTAAGCAGTTTGTGAAGTTCTGTGAATGCACCAAACAAAATAGTTTGGATTAACTCTCTTTTTTTATTATCTATGCATCTTCTACCCTTCATTAGCCCTGATAATCAATACAACAGGTGGGAAAGGGAAATTCTTGAAATCTCTTAACTTTTTTGGTTATGGTTGTAAAAGAAAAGTTGTTTAACTGTGATGTCTTCGTTATTATTGTATAAAATATGAAAGACATTTTCTTGAAATCAGTTTGGCTATTATTCTGTAATTCATACTCATGTAATTCGTATTTGTTTCAACGTAAATAATTACACGTTTCCCCAGCGCGTGGGGTTTTATCTAATTTTTTTTCTACATTATTTAGCTTATTTAAAAACTCTGGTTTCCCTACAATAGGCATAAATCTTTTGCCTTTTACTAAAGTTTTCTGTTGAGGGGAACATATGATTCATACTGTTTCATTCTTACATTTGAATTACTGGTTGATTTTTTTAACTTTGTTGTATTGAGAATGTCAGAACAAAAATGTCTACTCTGCAGTTATGAGATCTAACGTAATATTAATCTCAAACACTACCGTGTACTTATCAATTCACTGTTACAAATTCCATTGCTCATCTTAAATCCTAGATGAAAACTTCTTGTATGTTCTTTCTACATGCTGTATGTTCACAGGTGTGGGGTATGGAGTGTCATCGGAGGAAGCAAAAGAAGCAGCTGCTAGATCAGTTTCGGACAGGATCTTAGTTGCTTCCGAAGAGTAAGTGTTCATCATTACTTCACTCTGATGTACAGAGAATATTTCTTTCAGCACAGGGAACCTGTAAAAGTATGAAAGTAAACCACCAGGTGTATCTGAAGTCTTGACCTGATAACCGTCTGTCCTTTTGTTTGCTAGGAATTCTGACATCCCGCTCGACCCCAATTATATCACTAGATACTTTGTGTCTCTCTCGAAATTGGCCGTCTCCTTCTTATAAAGGAGGACTCGCTGAGCAAGGCTCATACACCTGTTCGTGTATTGTTACCAAGCAAGAAGAAGAAGAAGAATATTTGAAGCTTGAGGAAACTGGTTAGTTGAGTCATAGCACTGGGTATACGAAGAGTGGTATGTTTGTGAATGTGTATGCTATGATGTGGTTAGGAATACCAATAGGTGATGATTTTGTGTCGTCATAGTAATCTATAATTTCCGTAGAAAATTTTGAAATTATTTTTAATATTTATATGAACCTTACTGTTTCATTCTTACATTTGGATTACTGATTGATTTCTTAACTTTGTTGTATTGAGAATGTCAGACAAAAATGACTACTCTGCAGTTATGGGATCTAACGTAATATTAATCTCAAACGTTACCGCGTCCTTATCAATTCACTGTTACAAATTCCATTGCTCATCTTAAATCCTAAATGAAAACTGCTTGATTTTTCTTTATAGATGCTGTATGTTCACAGGTGCGGGGTATGGAGGGTCATCGGAGGAAGCAACAGAAGCAGCTGCTAGATCAGTTTTGGACAGGATCTTAGTTGCTTCCGAAGAGTAAGTGCTCATCATTACTTCTCTCTGATGTACAGAGAATATTTCTTTCAGCACAGGGAACCTGTAAAAGTAAGAAAGTAAACCACCAGGTGTATCTGAAGTCTTGATCTGATAACCGTCTGTCCTTTTGTTTGCTAGGAATTTTGACATCCCGCTCGACCCCAATTATATCACTAGATACTTTGTGTCTCTCTCGAAATTGGCCGTCTCCTTCTTATGAAGGAGGACTCGCTGAGCAAGGCTCATACACCTGTTCGTGTATTGTTACCAAGCAAGAAGAAGAAGAAGAAGAATATTTGAAGCTTCAGGAAACTGTTTGGTTGAGTCATTGCACTGGGTATACGAAGAGTGGTATGTTTGTGAATGTGTATGCTATAATGTGGTTAGGAATACCAATAGGTGATGATATTGTGTCTTCATAGTAATCTATAATTTCCCTAGAAAATTTTGAAATTATTTTTAATATTTATATGAACCATACTGTTTCATTCTTACATTTGGATTACTGATTGATTTTTAACTTTGTTGTACTGAGAATGTCAGACAAAAATGTCTACTCTGCAGTTATGAGATCTAACGTAATATTAATCTCAAACACTACCATATACTTATCAATTCACTGTTACAAATTCCATTGCTCATCTTAAATCCTAGATGAAAACTGCTTGTATTTTCTTTCTACATGCTGTATGTTCACAGGTGTGGGGTATGGAGGGTCATCGGAGGAAGCAACAGAAGCAGCTGCTAGATCAGTTTCGGACAGGATCTTAGTTGCTTCCGAAGAGTAAGTGTTCATCATTACTTCACTCTGATGTACAGAGAATATTTCTTTCAGCACAGGGAACCTGTAAAAGTATGAAAGTAAACCACCAGGTGTATCTGAAGTCTTGACCTGATAACCGTCTGTCCTTTTGTTTGCTAGGAATTCTGACATCCCGCTTGACCCCAATTATATCACTAGATACTTTGTGTCTCTCTCGAAATTGGCCGTGTCCTTCTTATGAAGGAGGACTCGCTGAGCAAGGCTCATACACCTGTTCGTGTATTGTTACCAAGCAAGAAGAAGAAGAAGAATATTTGAAGCTTGAGGAAACTGGTTAGTTGAGTCATAGCACTGGGTATTCAATGAGTGCTATGTTTGTGAATGTGTATGCTATGATGTGGTTAGGAATACCAATAGGTGATGATATTGTGTCGTCATAGTAATCTATAATTTCCCTAGAAAATTTTGAAATTATTTTTAATATTTATATGAACCATACTGTTTCATTCTTACATTTGGATTACTGATTGATTTTTAACTTTGTTGTATTGAGAATGTCAGACAAAAATGACTACTCTGCAGTTTTGGGATCTAACGTAATATTAATCTCAAACGCTACCGCGTCCTTATCAATTCACTGTTACAAATTCCATTGCTCATCTTAAATCCTAGATGAAAACTGCTTGTATTTTCTTTCTACATGCTGTATGTTCACAGGTGTGGGGTATGGAGGGTCATCGGAGGAAGCAACAGAAGCAGCTGCTAGATCAGTTTTGGACAGGATCTTAGTTGCTTCCGAAGAGTAAGTGTTCATCATTACTTCTCTCTGATGTACAGAGAATATTTCTTTCAGCACAGGGAACCTGTAAAAGTATGAAAGTAAACCACCAGGTGTATCTGAAGTCTTGACCTGATAACCGTCTGTCCTTTTGTTTGCTAGGAACTCTGACATCACACTCGACCCCATTACGTCATTGGAGACAATGTGTCTCTCCAGGAATTGGCCGGCTCCTTCCTATGTAGGAGGTGTTGCTGTGGGAGGCCTATACACCTACACGTGTATTGTGATCAAGCGACAAGAAGAAGAATATTTGAAGCTTCAGGAAACTGGTTAGTTGAGTCATAGCACTGGGTATACGAAGAGTGGTATGTTTGTGAATGTGTATGCTATGATGTGGTTAGGAATACCAATAGGTGATGATTTTGTGTCGTCATAGTAATCTATAATTTCCCTAGAAAATTTTGAAATTATTTTTAATATTTATATGAACCATACTGTTTCATTCTTACATTTGGATTACTGATTGATTTTTAACTTTGTTGTACTGAGAATGTCAGACATAAATGTCTACTCTGCAGTTATGAGATCTAACGTAATATTAATCTCAAACACTACCATATACTTATCAATTCACTGTTACAAATTCCATTGCTCATCTTAAATCCTAGATGAAAACTGCTTGTATTTTCTTTCTACATGCTGTATGTTCACAGGTGTGGGGTATGGAGGGTCATCGGAGGAAGCAACAGAAGCAGCTGCTAGATCAGTTTCGGACAGGATCTTAGTTGCTTCCGAAGAGTAAGTGCTCATCATTACTTCACTCTGATGTACAGAGAATATTTCTTTCAGCACAGGGAACCTGTAAAAGTATGAAAGTAAACCACCAGGTGTATCTGAAGTCTTGACCTGATAACCGTCTGTCCTTTTGTTTGCTAGGAATTCTGACATCCCGCTTGACCCCAATTATATCACTAGATACTTTGTGTCTCTCTCGAAATTGGCCGTGTCCTTCTTATGAAGGAGGACTCGCTGAGCAAGGCTCATACACCTGTTCGTGTATTGTTACCAAGCAAGAAGAAGAAGAAGAATATTTGAAGCTTGAGGAAACTGGTTAGTTGAGTCATAGCACTGGGTATTCAATGAGTGCTATGTTTGTGAATGTGTATGCTATGATGTGGTTAGGAATACCAATAGGTGATGATATTGTGTCGTCATAGTAATCTATAATTTCCCTAGAAAATTTTGAAATTATTTTTAATATTTATATGAACCATACTGTTTCATTCTTACATTTGGATTACTGATTGATTTTTAACTTTGTTGTATTGAGAATGTCAGACAAAAATGACTACTCTGCAGTTTTGGGATCTAACGTAATATTAATCTCAAACGCTACCGCGTCCTTATCAATTCACTGTTACAAATTCCATTGCTCATCTTAAATCCTAGATGAAAACTGCTTGTATTTTCTTTCTACATGCTGTATGTTCACAGGTGTGGGGTATGGAGGGTCATCGGAGGAAGCAACAGAAGCAGCTGCTAGATCAGTTTTGGACAGGATCTTAGTTGCTTCCGAAGAGTAAGTGTTCATCATTACTTCTCTCTGATGTACAGAGAATATTTCTTTCAGCACAGGGAACCTGTAAAAGTATGAAAGTAAACCACCAGGTGTATCTGAAGTCTTGACCTGATAACCGTCTGTCCTTTTGTTTGCTAGGAACTCTGACATCACACTCGACCCCATTACGTCATTGGAGACAATGTGTCTCTCCAGGAATTGGCCGGCTCCTTCCTATGTAGGAGGTGTTGCTGTGGGAGGCCTATACACCTACACGTGTATTGTGATCAAGCGACAAGAAGAAGAATATTTGAAGCTTCAGGAAACTGGTTAGTTGAGTCATAGCACTGGGTATACGAAGAGTGGTATGTTTGTGAATGTGTATGCTATGATGTGGTTAGGAATACCAATAGGTGATGATTTTGTGTCGTCATAGTAATCTATAATTTCCCTAGAAAATTTTGAAATTATTTTTAATATTTATATGAACCATACTGTTTCATTCTTACATTTGGATTACTGATTGATTTTTAACTTTGTTGTACTGAGAATGTCAGACAAAAATGTCTACTCTGCAGTTATGAGATCTAACGTAATATTAATCTCAAACACTACCATATACTTATCAATTCACTGTTACAAATTCCATTGCTCATCTTAAATCCTAGATGAAAACTGCTTGTATTTTCTTTCTACATGCTGTATGTTCACAGGTGTGGGGTATGGAGGGTCATCGGAGGAAGCAACAGAAGCAGCTGCTAGATCAGTTTCGGACAGGATCTTAGTTGCTTCCGAAGAGTAAGTGCTCATCATTACTTCACTCTGATGTACAGAGAATATTTCTTTCAGCACAGGGAACCTGTAAAAGTATGAAAGTAAACCACCAGGTGTATCTGAAGTCTTGACCTGATAACCGTCTGTCCTTTTGTTTGCTAGGAATTCTGACATCCCGCTTGACCCCAATTATATCACTAGATACTTTGTGTCTCTCTCGAAATTGGCCGTGTCCTTCTTATGAAGGAGGACTCGCTGAGCAAGGCTCATACACCTGTTCGTGTATTGTTACCAAGCAAGAAGAAGAAGAAGAATATTTGAAGCTTGAGGAAACTGGTTAGTTGAGTCATAGCACTGGGTATTCAATGAGTGCTATGTTTGTGAATGTGTATGCTATGATGTGGTTAGGAATACCAATAGGTGATGATATTGTGTCGTCATAGTAATCTATAATTTCCCTAGAAAATTTTGAAATTATTTTTAATATTTATATGAACCATACTGTTTCATTCTTACATTTGGATTACTGATTGATTTTTAACTTTGTTGTATTGAGAATGTCAGACAAAAATGACTACTCTGCAGTTTTGGGATCTAACGTAATATTAATCTCAAACGCTACCGCGTCCTTATCAATTCACTGTTACAAATTCCATTGCTCATCTTAAATCCTAGATGAAAACTGCTTGTATTTTCTTTCTACATGCTGTATGTTCACAGGTGTGGGGTATGGAGGGTCATCGGAGGAAGCAACAGAAGCAGCTGCTAGATCAGTTTTGGACAGGATCTTAGTTGCTTCCGAAGAGTAAGTGTTCATCATTACTTCTCTCTGATGTACAGAGAATATTTCTTTCAGCACAGGGAACCTGTAAAAGTATGAAAGTAAACCACCAGGTGTATCTGAAGTCTTGACCTGATAACCGTCTGTCCTTTTGTTTGCTAGGAACTCTGACATCACACTCGACCCCATTACGTCATTGGAGACAATGTGTCTCTCCAGGAATTGGCCGGCTCCTTCCTATGTAGGAGGTGTTGCTGTGGGAGGCCTATACACCTACACGTGTATTGTGATCAAGCGACAAGAAGAAGAATATTTGAAGCTTCAGGAAACTGGTTAGTTGAGTCATAGCACTGGGTATACGAAGAGTGGTATGTTTGTGAATGTGTATGCTATGATGTGGTTAGGAATACCAATAGGTGATGATTTTGTGTCGTCATAGTAATCTATAATTTCCCTAGAAAATTTTGAAATTATTTTTAATATTTATATGAACCTTACTGTTTCATTCTTACATTTGGATTACTGATTGATTTCTTAACTTTGTTGTATTGAGAATGTCAGACAAAAATGACTACTCTGCAGTTATGGGATCTAACGTAATATTAATCTCAAACGTTACCGCGTCCTTATCAATTCACTGTTACAAATTCCATTGCTCATCTTAAATCCTAAATGAAAACTGCTTGATTTTTCTTTATAGATGCTGTATGTTCACAGGTGTGGGGTATGGAGGGTCATCGGAGGAAGCAACAGAAGCAGCTGCTAGATCAGTTTTGGACAGGATCTTAGTTGCTTCCGAAGAGTAAGTGCTCATCATTACTTCTCTCTGATGTACAGAGAATATTTCTTTCAGCACAGGGAACCTGTAAAAGTAAGAAAGTAAACCACCAGGTGTATCTGAAGTCTTGATCTGATAACCGTCTGTCCTTTTGTTTGCTAGGAATTTTGACATCCCGCTCGACCCCAATTATATCACTAGATACTTTGTGTCTCTCTCGAAATTGGCCGTCTCCTTCTTATGAAGGAGGACTCGCTGAGCAAGGCTCATACACCTGTTCGTGTATTGTTACCAAGCAAGAAGAAGAAGAAGAAGAAGAATATTTGAAGCTTCAGGAAACTGTTTGGTTGAGTCATTGCACTGGGTATACGAAGAGTGGTATGTTTGTGAATGTGTATGCTATGATGTGGTTAGGAATACCAATAGGTGATGATTTTGTGTCGTCATAGTAATCTATAATTTCCCTAGAAAATTTTGAAATTATTTTTAATATTTATATGAACCATACTGTTTCATTCTTACATTTGGATTACTGATTGATTTTTAACTTTGTTGTACTGAGAATGTCAGACAAAAATGTCTACTCTGCAGTTATGAGATCTAACGTAATATTAATCTCAAACACTACCATATACTTATCAATTCACTGTTACAAATTCCATTGCTCATCTTAAATCCTAGATGAAAACTGCTTGTATTTTCTTTCTACATGCTGTATGTTCACAGGTGTGGGGTATGGAGGGTCATCGGAGGAAGCAACAGAAGCAGCTGCTAGATCAGTTTCGGACAGGATCTTAGTTGCTTCCGAAGAGTAAGTGTTCATCATTACTTCACTCTGATGTACAGAGAATATTTCTTTCAGCACAGGGAACCTGTAAAAGTATGAAAGTAAACCACCAGGTGTATCTGAAGTCTTGACCTGATAACCGTCTGTCCTTTTGTTTGCTAGGAATTCTGACATCCCGCTTGACCCCAATTATATCACTAGATACTTTGTGTCTCTCTCGAAATTGGCCGTGTCCTTCTTATGAAGGAGGACTCGCTGAGCAAGGCTCATACACCTGTTCGTGTATTGTTACCAAGCAAGAAGAAGAAGAAGAAGAATATTTGAAGCTTGAGGAAACTGGTTAGTTGAGTCATAGCACTGGGTATTCAATGAGTGCTATGTTTGTGAATGTGTATGCTATGATGTGGTTAGGAATACCAATAGGTGATGATATTGTGTCGTCATAGTAATCTATAATTTCCCTAGAAAATTTTGAAATTATTTTTAATATTTATATGAACCATACTGTTTCATTCTTACATTTGGATTACTGATTGATTTCTTAACTTTGTTGTATTGAGAATGTCAGACAAAAATGACTACTCTGCAGTTATGGGATCTAACGTAATATTAATCTCAAACGTTACCGCGTCCTTATCAATTCACTGTTACAAATTCCATTGCTCATCTTAAATCCTAGATGAAAACTGCTTGATTTTTCTTTATAGATGCTGTATGTTCACAGGTGTGGGGTATGGAGGGTCATCGGAGGAAGCAACAGAAGCAGCTGCTAGATCAGTTTTGGACAGGATCTTAGTTGCTTCCGAAGAGTAAGTGTTCATCATTACTTCTCTCTGATGTACAGAGAATATTTCTTTCAGCACAGGGAACCTGTAAAAGTATGAAAGTAAACCACCAGGTGTATCTGAAGTCTTGACCTGATAACCGTCTGTCCTTTTGTTTGCTAGGAACTCTGACATCACACTCGACCCCATTACGTCATTGGAGACAATGTGTCTCTCCAGGAATTGGCCGGCTCCTTCCTATGTAGGAGGTGTTGCTGTGGGAGGCCTATACACCTACACGTGTATTGTGATCAAGCGACAAGAAGAAGAATATTTGAAGCTTCAGGAAACTGGTTAGTTGAGTCATAGCACTGGGTATACGAAGAGTGGTATGTTTGTGAATGTGTATGCTATGATGTGGTTAGGAATACCAATAGGTGATGATTTTGTGTCGTCATAGTAATCTATAATTTCCCTAGAAAATTTTGAAATTATTTTTAATATTTATATGAACCTTACTGTTTCATTCTTACATTTGGATTACTGATTGATTTCTTAACTTTGTTGTATTGAGAATGTCAGACAAAAATGACTACTCTGCAGTTATGGGATCTAACGTAATATTAATCTCAAACGTTACCGCGTCCTTATCAATTCACTGTTACAAATTCCATTGCTCATCTTAAATCCTAAATGAAAACTGCTTGATTTTTCTTTATAGATGCTGTATGTTCACAGGTGTGGGGTATGGAGGGTCATCGGAGGAAGCAACAGAAGCAGCTGCTAGATCAGTTTTGGACAGGATCTTAGTTGCTTCCGAAGAGTAAGTGTTCATCATTACTTCTCTCTGATGTACAGAGAATATTTCTTTCAGCACAGGGAACCTGTAAAAGTATGAAAGTAAACCACCAGGTGTATCTGAAGTCTTGACCTGATAACCGTCTGTCCTTTTGTTTGCTAGGAACTCTGACATCACACTCGACCCCATTACGTCATTGGAGACAATGTGTCTCTCCAGGAATTGGCCGGCTCCTTCCTATGTAGGAGGTGTTGCTGTGGGAGGCCTATACACCTACACGTGTATTGTGATCAAGCGACAAGAAGAAGAATATTTGAAGCTTGAGGAAACTGGTTAGTTGAGTCATAGCACTGGGTATACGAAGAGTGGTATGTTTGTGAATGTGTATGCTATGATGTGGTTAGGAATACCAATAGGTGATGATTTTGTGTCGTCATAGTAATCTATAATTTCCCTAGAAAATTTTGAAATTATTTTTAATATTTATATGAACCATACTGTTTCATTCTTACATTTGGATTACTGATTGATTTTTAACTTTGTTGTACTGAGAATGTCAGACAAAAATGTCTACTCTGCAGTTATGAGATCTAACGTAATATTAATCTCAAACACTACCATATACTTATCAATTCACTGTTACAAATTCCATTGCTCATCTTAAATCCTAGATGAAAACTGCTTGTATTTTCTTTCTACATGCTGTATGTTCACAGGTGTGGGGTATGGAGGGTCATCGGAGGAAGCAACAGAAGCAGCTGCTAGATCAGTTTCGGACAGGATCTTAGTTGCTTCCGAAGAGTAAGTGTTCATCATTACTTCACTCTGATGTACAGAGAATATTTCTTTCAGCACAGGGAACCTGTAAAAGTATGAAAGTAAACCACCAGGTGTATCTGAAGTCTTGACCTGATAACCGTCTGTCCTTTTGTTTGCTAGGAATTCTGACATCCCGCTTGACCCCAATTATATCACTAGATACTTTGTGTCTCTCTCGAAATTGGCCGTGTCCTTCTTATGAAGGAGGACTCGCTGAGCAAGGCTCATACACCTGTTCGTGTATTGTTACCAAGCAAGAAGAAGAAGAAGAAGAATATTTGAAGCTTGAGGAAACTGGTTAGTTGAGTCATAGCACTGGGTATTCAATGAGTGCTATGTTTGTGAATGTGTATGCTATGATGTGGTTAGGAATACCAATAGGTGATGATATTGTGTCGTCATAGTAATCTATAATTTCCCTAGAAAATTTTGAAATTATTTTTAATATTTATATGAACCATACTGTTTCATTCTTACATTTGGATTACTGATTGATTTCTTAACTTTGTTGTATTGAGAATGTCAGACAAAAATGACTACTCTGCAGTTATGGGATCTAACGTAATATTAATCTCAAACGTTACCGCGTCCTTATCAATTCACTGTTACAAATTCCATTGCTCATCTTAAATCCTAGATGAAAACTGCTTGATTTTTCTTTATAGATGCTGTATGTTCACAGGTGTGGGGTATGGAGGGTCATCGGAGGAAGCAACAGAAGCAGCTGCTAGATCAGTTTTGGACAGGATCTTAGTTGCTTCCGAAGAGTAAGTGTTCATCATTACTTCTCTCTGATGTACAGAGAATATTTCTTTCAGCACAGGGAACCTGTAAAAGTATGAAAGTAAACCACCAGGTGTATCTGAAGTCTTGACCTGATAACCGTCTGTCCTTTTGTTTGCTAGGAACTCTGACATCACACTCGACCCCATTACGTCATTGGAGACAATGTGTCTCTCCAGGAATTGGCCGGCTCCTTCCTATGTAGGAGGTGTTGCTGTGGGAGGCCTATACACCTACACGTGTATTGTGATCAAGCGACAAGAAGAAGAATATTTGAAGCTTCAGGAAACTGGTTAGTTGAGTCATAGCACTGGGTATACGAAGAGTGGTATGTTTGTGAATGTGTATGCTATGATGAGGTTAGAAATGCCAATAGGTGATGCTGTATGTTCTCAGGTGTGGGGTATGGATCTACTGAAGATGGAGCCAAAAGTGAAGCAGCAAAAGTTATTATTGACAAGTTGTTTATTGGTTCATAATAAGATTCAGATAATTGTACCTACAAGATGTCCGAAGTTGTGTTCATCATTTTTGTTTATAATCGTTGCAGCGCACTTATTGCATGTGCTGTAAATTTAATTTAATTTCTGGTACATTTTGTCTACATACAGTGAAACGTCTATCCATTGTTCCCGGATGCATCGTCTGTTTTGTTCGGTCCCGGATACATCCCATATAAAATAATGTTATATTTTCCCGCTTCTATCGTTTTATGGCATCGATCGTCTAAAAATCTTAGTCCCGGCCCACAATTTTCCCGCAATGATCGTTTCTGAGAATTTAAAATGCTGGGTTTTGAGATAAATTAATACCGAAAGACGCACAATGTTTTTGGAATACGCAGTAGCGGTAACATGTTATGTTGCCCAACCAGCACAGATTCTTTTGGAATGAGTGGTCAGCGGTGCAGGGGTGATAGTTGGAGTGAATGTCGGTGCTCATTGTCAGAAATTTTATGAGTTTAATCAGGGTGCACTCATATTTCGTTCCAGCGATGCCAGATGGCATGTGCAGTGTGAATTTCTTCACAAATGCTTTTATTATAAGTACAAAGGAAAGGCCGGCGACACTTTTCATTCTTCTGGTTCATCTCGTTTCCAGTGGTTCAGTGTCTTCTACGGCTACGTTTCGTCGTGTTCGGCAGTAACAGTACTTCCATTCTTCCTGTTATAGTTCCAGTCTATACTTTTGTAGTTGTTCCCGTAAATATTTTGTTATTCCTGTTACTACTGTTAATTATTTTGTTATTATTCCTGTACCATCTCTCGCCCAGTAAAACAAGTCAGAATTCTTCTAGAAAGATTAAAAATCATAGAAGAAGTGGAGAAAAATGCATTTGAAAAAAGAATCGACTTTGCTAAACGCCTTGGATTAGCACCATCTACTTTAAATTCAATGATTGCAAAGAAGAAATAAATCCGAAAACAAACTGACAAGTGCGGTAATTCATGCAAAAAAAGGAAAACCGGAAGGAAATCAACTTTCAGTGAGCTAGAAAGTGTCCTCTTCACTTGGTACCAGCAATCGCGGGCCTCAGGAATTCCTGTTGATGGCAACATCTTGCGGGAAAAAGCCAAGACGATAGCCGCAAGACTGAATATTGAAAATTTTGCAGCGTCGAATGGCTGGATTAGTAGGTTTAAAGAACGACATGGTATGGTCTACAAGAAGTTAGCCGGCGAAAGTGCTGCTGTGGATGTGGAAAGAACGGAGCTGTGGCTCGAGAGTCTGCTGGAGGGACATTTATAATGCGGATGAGACAGGACTTTTCTACAACGCCCTCCCGGATAGGACGCTGGCATTGAAAGGTGAATCTTGCCACGGGGGAAAACGTGCAAAACACCGAATTACTGTTCTTCTGTGTGTTAACAGTGACGGTAGTGACAAACGGGTTCCGATTGTAGTTGGAAAATCACTAAAACCGCGTTGTTTCAAAAACATGAAAAAACGTCCGGTGAAATATCACGCCAACAAAAAGGCTTGGATGACCACAGACATCTTTACGGCGTTCTTAAGTTCTCTGGATGCCTCCATGGGCACACAAGGCAGAAAGATTTTGCTGTTTGTAGATAATTGTGCCGCTCATCCGAAGGACACGACATTTCTACGAAATGTGAAAGTCGTGCAGTATCCAGCAAATTGCACGAGCGTTTACATACGCTTGATTTAGTCTTTCTTTTATGCGCATAATATTATTGAACGTGACGAGGAAAACATTTTGAATGTGGAAAGGTCTCTGTTTGGCTTAAAACGTAAAGTTTCGACAAACCATTTGTCCATTAAAGACTTTTTTGGTAAAAAGAAGTAACTTTGAAAGAGAAACATTGCTTTTTTTAAATTTTTAATGCTTTCCCGTATTCATCGTTTTTATTTCCCACCCCCGCCGAAACGATGCATCGAGGTTTCACTGTATATGCTTGAAAATGTCTGTTACGCACAGGCACAAAAATGAACACACAAATGGTACAATTATCAGTTCTGGGAAAACACCAATAATAACTTTAGTTTGCTTACTTTAGGTGAGTGCCACTAAGAAATCTGTGAATCATCTCTTCCTATAATCCTGTCATCAGCTTGCTGAAATAAGCTTAACATTTCTTCTTTATGTTTTCAAGGTTATGCCTGCAAGCCTTGTTCACTAAAATGTGTGCGATGTTTACCAGTGTCTCTGAATGGATTTTAGCATTAAAAATGGCTGTCTTCAGCATTGTAGCGTCGTGTATTCTGGTGAAAGTTTACCAGCACGGCACTACAACCTGGATGACAGCCATCTTCATACTCGCCAATTTGAGAATCTCAAATCTTGCAGTTTATGTTTTATCTGTTTCTTAATAATAAGATTGTCATTCATTATTGTTGTGAGGTTTAAGTAAGCAGTAAATAATACTTAAAATGCAGTTTATACCTCAA
This sequence comes from Zootermopsis nevadensis, assembly GCF_977971745.1. NCBI lineage: Eukaryota > Metazoa > Arthropoda > Insecta > Blattodea > Termopsidae > Zootermopsis > Zootermopsis nevadensis. The sequence goes on along the minus strand of NW_028259326.1, from coordinate 41,446 downwards.
AGGCAATTTAACGTGTGTCTGTTACGAATATCAGTTAGCTGTGCATTTGAGGGAAATTATCACTGTTTATTCCAAGAAAAATTAATGGAAAACAGGTGCACAGTATCCGGTTTGCAGATTACGAGGTGCGATCAGAAAGTTTCCAGACTGTGTCAATAGAGGGCGAACCGGATGTAGTACGAGCTTCTGCCGCTAGGGGGTGCGGCCTACAATCATAGTGAATCAGTGTGCCAGCCGGCATCATCGAATTAGCATTTGTTTCTTAGTTACGGGCGTTTTGGTAGTGCATTACACCGACCCTCCTGCAATTTCGGAATGGCGTGTGCATCACATTTTGCCAAAGACTCGCCAAAACGGCTACGGAAACCTATGAAATTCTAAAGCAAGCATTTGGGGAGTCCGCAAACTTTTGTGTGGCATTCACGTTTTAAAAATGGCCGAACCTCTGTCGATGATGACGAGCATTCTGGACGACCATCTTCGAGCACAACGCCCGAAAATGTTACGAAGATCGACGTCGTACCATCAACGACTTGTGCGACATTGTTGGGATAGGCTATGGGACCTGTCAGCTGATTCTAAAGGAAGAACTCCACATGCGACGCATCATGACAACGCGCCAGCACACACCGCCCTCAAAGTTCGGCAGTTTTTGGCCTCAAACACCATGGCTGTCATCCCGCACCCTCCTTATTCGCCGTGTGACTTCTTCCTCTTGCCAAAGATGAAAATTCAGCTAAAGGGAAGGAGATTTGAGACGATAGAAGAGATTCAGGCAGAATCGCAGATGGTGCTTGACAGGCTGACAAAGAAAGATTTCCAGGGATGCTTCCAGGCTTGGCAGCGGCGCTGGGAACTACTCCGAGGGTGATGGATGAATTTAATACCTGAGATAAGTGTACAGGTTTTTATAGGCGCAGTCTGTAAACTTTCTGATCGCACCTCGTACATTGCAATAATAGCAAATTGATAAGGTGAAATGAACAGGATGTTTGGAATGTTTAACAAAAAACTAGAGAAGTTCCAGCTAAAAGTAATGAACTTGACAGTGACTGTCTTGTGGATATGGATATGGCATGATCTTACGTGTTTGACAGCTGTTGAGGCATCTGCAAATTAGCTGATGACAATAGGGAGGGCTTCTTGAGCCCATAGCACAGTATGGAGTCAGCATTTGTTTAGTAGCCTCGTTTCTGTGAAACAAGTGATTACTGACTGAAATGCTTCAAGCGCTCGTATTCACGCTGATTTTGATGAGGCGTTGTATATTTTACGTGCAGAAGTTTGGAAATTGCATGATCTGTGAAATAATCCTACAAAATAGACGATGCGGTACTTTTGACTGATTTGTGGATTTTAGACGATACTGATCAGGTCTTTCTGACACAAAGATCCAGATGCATTCATTGGTCTGGCTGCATTGATTATGTATTTAACAAGAAACAGCAGCGACATGTCGCATCATTCCCTGTAGGTTTCTGAAATGCTGGACTTTGCTCCAGATTGATGCTGCTGGTTGCCTGAGAAGATTTTATCACATTTAGTCACTGTGAAAGCTTCAAGTCATTTCTGACTGATGTTCAGTTTTGAAAAGTTTATCATTATCATACTTTTGACTATGTTATGTTACAAGTTATGTGATTATGTTTGATTTTCAAGAATGGTGATATAGGAAGTCACATTTTCAAATAGTTTATATGTATATATATATATATTATTATTATAAAATTATGTTTGCTAAGAAAGCAAAGCATTACTGAAAGAGGGAACTTATTTCATATGTACATTGTTTTCAACAGTAACTAGCCAGTTAATGTGTTTAAAGCAAATATATATAATTACAAAATTATATGAGATATTTAGTAATATTACTATTTTCATGTATTACATGCAATTGATATGTATATGTGTCTTCCATGAATGAAAACTGATGGAGCAGCATTTTGCATTTATGTATACATGCATATATGTCTTTATATATGTACACCTAATAAGTGCATACATGCTTATACAGTGTACATGAAATGTGACCATTAAAAGTTTTGGAACCCGTATTTACAAATTTCATGGAGAATTGATTTTTGTATGTGAAGAATCTCTTATGTATGGGTGAAACCATGTGGATGGACGTCTGTTGAGTAGAAGTGAATGTTGCAGTTTGAATATCATAGAGTCGAGTTCTTTTAAGTATATATCAGGTTGCGTGCCAGAGACAAAGTTTTCTTAGTAATTAAAAGTTTGATCTCGTTTGCTTGACACAGAAGAAGAGGACAGTGCAGGCATCTGCAGTCACTGTCGTGATGTTGAATGCCTGATGATAATACACAAGATTTATATAGGAATTTGCTATTCTTGTATTTATATGCAGTCCTGTATGTCAAAAACAATACTGAATAGTTTTCATAGTTTCCATAGGGCCATGCTCTTGGATACCTATATTTATGTTAGTTTTTTTAATGGCAGATCAGAGTTATTGCTTTGCTGTTCTGTTTGCCTTATTGACATGAATTGTTCGTTATATGTTCATGAGTAGGTATTGATTAAACGAGTTGTGATTGTGTCTTTTCACTATACACTTATTGTATAATAAAATGAAAAAGCATAGTTAAAGACTAGTGATAATTCACTATATGATATGAATGAGCAAATAAGGATATATTTGCTTTTAGAGACAATTGGGCATTAAAATATCAACATGTGACTTGTGCGTAACTGAAAAGTTGTTCAGATTTGAAAGGATTCATGAATGTTCAATTGACAGTGCCTGTATCTTTCACCCTTATTGTGCATTTACAACCTATTTGTAATTTTAATTTAGTCCTTATAACCCCTAGTGATTACTGGCTTTAAGATACTTAGAGTAAAGGTGTATTACTGTAAACCTCATTTGCTATACCTTGTGTTCAAAGAAGGATGCATTAAAGAATAATCAAGTTTAGTGTGGATAAAATATCCAGTAACTTCTCTGTTATGGCATCTGACTATGATGAATGGCACAAGCACATTATTGAACCACAGTTCATTATCGAGGTGTCTTACAGGGATTTGGGGAAGTTTTTCCCAGTTTTGGCAAGTGGCCTTGAAAGAATGTGATCGTGGATTTAAAATAACTGGCTGTGATAAAATATTGCATACTGTTTTTACTCTGTATAGCAGCTAAATGTTTTTGAGAAGATCATATTACTCTGCTTGAATTTCAGAAGTATGGATGGAGGATGTCTGAGGACTGGTAAAATACAAGTATCATTGCTTATCTTGTGTCACTTGAAACACTGCGTGCCTCTACACGCCTTTACTGGTAATTGTTTTTCAATTCTCCTGCATGAAATGCATGACATTGCAATATTTTACATTGGCCAAGCTTGCCTCTTTGTGAAATTGCCATTTCTTTTGTAAGTCACAAACCCTCAAGGTAGACATGCTTGAAGAAAGGTGAAAGTACTCACACTGGGACAAATAGTTATTGGGGATTGTCTTTACAAATAAACCAATCTACATCACATACCTTGTGCAGTGATAGTTACACAATTCATCTCTTGGTTTCACACAGCATTAGAAATTACATACACTGTTCTGTCAGAAGTCTTTGTAGAACAAAGCTTGCTATTTCTTTGTGTTGAGAAACTGTTGATAATCTCTGAATATATATATATATAAATTGTAAAAGTGGTTAAAGGCATGTCAGAAACTGTTTCGTTTAAAGTTAAAATGTAATTTCCAGTATTGATGATGTTTGTACTGTTTGTTGTAAGGAATACTTTGTTGTCCATGTGGAATCCCAGGTTTCCCCTTTTTTTAGGGCAAGTGTAGAATTTTCTTATGGATCTGTCAAAGAATTACTCTGTTTAAAGTTATATGTCTTTGCAGCTATGCGTGTGCAGTTTTACAATTTTTGTTAGCAATAATGTTCATAATTTAGCAATATAAAGCAGTTGTACTGTTTAATGGACAGACAGGTTATGTAAAGCTGATGGCAAAGATCATATTAACAAGTAGTTTGAAGAAGAGGGGATGTTACTGAAATGGTTGTGAGAGTGTGAACCAGGTTGAGTAACTATGAATGTAAACACACACACAGAAACAGTTGTTTAATGCCCACTTGTCGTGTTGGTGTCAGATTTTTGTCTTGAATGTTATAAAAAGGAGAGAGTAGTCAGATTGAGATTGTCGTTGTCTATTTTGAATTAATTTTGTTTCCTGCTTGTTTCCCTTAACCTGACGTGTGGACTCATTGCAGACAGTTCAATGTTCATAAAGAGCATGCATAGGAAAACTTTGAAAGCATAATATTGTACCTTAAATGAGCATAAGAGTTTCAGCAGGATCTAGGAAAGAGCATTTAACAATCCTGAATCCATTAAGTCGTGTAATTGAATATTTTATGTGAGAGTGATTATGAATATGAGGAAGTAACAGTTTGAAACTCAGTGGTTCTAATGCGAATGAAGGCTGGATGATCTTTTAGCTTGGGTGTAAGCGACAAGAAATGCATCAGGAATTGTTGGGGTTTCGGAGGAGGAAGCAGACTTATAAAAAGAGGGAAGATGTTAAATTTTGTTATTTTTGACCCAGTTTAGTGTCATCTACGTGGCTACTGTTTGTCCTGGCTAACAAGTCTCATTGGTCGGGTCAGAGCATATAGCACAAGGGAACATGGCTTCTGGTCATGGCTTAGCTCAAGTGTGTCAGGGTCAGTGTCTGCGATAGGTCACATTAGAAAGAGGTAAAATAGTTTTAGGGGCAATCACAAGAGCATGAAAGATTATAACCATCTATTTTTACTAATTCCGAAGCTTAAACTTGGTGTTTGTTTGTTATTCTTGTATATTCCCACATGTTAATGAAATGTGAATTTCATTTAAACAGCAGTACACAAGTAGCTGTCGGACATGTTATTTGAAACATAATTTTATATTAAAACTGTGAGATTTGAGAGCTGCTGTGTGGAATCTCATAAAACATTGAAGAGGACCCCGTGAGCTGAAATGTTTGGCAATGCCTGGTGTAGCTGTAGTGACATATCACACACAAACCCAAGATGGGGAGACCTCAGTTTGAGGTGCAGTGGGTTGAATGTTCTGTGGGAATGTGAGCCATACTTGACTTAGTGCGTTTGAAATGTGGAGGTGCAGATGCAGAGGTAGTAGTTTGTTAACCTCTAATGTATGAGAACTAGGGATTTAAATGCGAATACTTGAGGCTGCTAGCTGGACTCCAATTCTGGGCCGAGGCATAAGACCATTGAAGTCAGATTGTCACAGGAATATTGAAGTGTCTGAGGTACAGTGTTGTATCCCTTTTGCTTCTGTTTATAGTTATCAAGTGTTACGGATTTCGGAGCAGTTCATGTCTTATCTATATTTCAAGATTGTCAGTTGTTAGACAGCGGTCAGTAATATATCTCTTCAATAACATTGAAGGAACCCCACTTCTTGCAGGTAGCTTTGTGAGAGCTGAATATGTAGAGTTTATAGCCTGTTGTGTGTTAAGGGAAAACGATTTTTGTTTTTCTGGTGCTGATATATTCATAGGTTATTTAGCATATAAACTGTATGTCATTTATATGTTTAGCGTTGGTTGCAGTTCCTTTGCCAGCTTCTGAATTAGGTGGTTTGTAGGCTGTATGGATACCTTGTATGGTGATAATAAGTATTTGAATGGAATTGTGTGTGTGTTTTAGCAACGATCTAGAAAGTGGTTACTTTGGGGACTCAAATGGTAGTGGGAACATGATACTAACATTCACGGTTGTCCTGATATGTCCAGGGTATGAATTTGTGTGAACATTGAATTTGATTGAGCGTGATAGGGGGATGAGAAACGTAGACTGGTGAACAGAGACTAGGCAGATACAAGAAGGAGAGGTAGGAAAGGCCAAAGAGGAAGTTTAAGTGGTGGAAAATGAAGATGGTCACTATTTTTGGAATTTGAGTGTAGAGTCCTAATTTACTATGTTCCTGTTTATAAGTAGGAAGATAGAATAGGTACAAATCTTTAATGCAGCAGAAGGTTTGGCTCCTGTTGGGATGGTGGATATTCTGCAGTGTTTTTTGAACCCTTGGTATGGCAAAGCAGAGAAAGTGGCCTTGAAAACAGTGTTTAAAATTACGTAAAATATAAAATGTAATTAATTGCTTCATATTGTGAAAAATAAATTAAATTATATTAAATCCTTTAGTTTTACCCTAAACAGAAGAATTAGGAAAATAAATAAAATTTCACTTCATTTTAGTGTGCTAATTTAGAGGTTTAGGGTGATTAGATAACACATTTTCCAAATTGGAAAGTCTGACTGTGAGGCATATGATGTTCCACTTTGAGACATGTATAAATACATTTTGGTGTTTCCCGATAGGAAGAGAGACAGTCATATCCATCACATCTTGTTGGACAAAAGACAGCATTCAATTATACTTGATATAAAAGCTTTCTTAGAAATTTACTGAGATAACGATCAATATCCAGTGGTTACAACAGTTGGGGAGTGACTGTTACAAAACCAGTGAGTAGCATAAAAGCTTAATAGGGAGAGATTTAATGCGAAGAAAGTACACAGTGTGAATATTAAAGACCAGGAAACAACTTTACAACTTCAGAAATATTTGAAAAAGTGTTATAGTGAACCTAACATTCTCTACCAAAGAGAATGTATGTAGTTACAAATTGAATCAGCATAAACTATGTTTTGATGAAGAATTCTGAAAATTAACATTAATAGCAGGGGGATAGTTTTCAGTTGTAGCAAAATCAAGACAGGATGAATGGAGATAGCCTAAACAGTATAACATGAGAAAAGTTGATGTTTAACAACAGAGAAAGGGAGACAATTTGAAAAATAAAATCAACTTGAACACAAAGGAAGAACAAAAAATATTGCACATGTGTTTGAAGTGCTGACGAGAATAGTGGTTCTCTCTGCGTTTCTGATAATGTCATCTCTGGTCGCGACGACGAAGGCGCCATCATTCTACTTCGTGTGTTTGGGATTGTTTAACTAACATATTTTGTTCGTCTTCTGCTTCTTTTTTGCAACGTGATTATTAATCTATTCTGTATTTGTTAAGAAATATTGAAATAATTTGCTAAGAGCTTAATATTTTTTATTACATTATCATTTATCTTTATTAATGAGGTCAATATTTCTGTAGAATATTTCCATGATTTAATTTTTTCATGTTTTCCAGACTGCTTTTATTTTGTTGGGTTGCTCTAGGTTGTTTAGTCTGATTCTCACATTTAATCTGATTTAGACCTCGAGGAAGTAAGTATTTTAAAATATTTCGTGCAGTGAATTTTCATTATTTGGTTGTTCCACTATTGACAAATTAGTTAATCTTTTTTTATCTTTGTGATCCAATCATTCTTTTCAGATATTTTATCACTGTTTTGGTGGTGAAACTTGCTTATACATTTTTAAGAGATTATTTATTAATGTGTTAAATTTTGAATCTACATCAAGGCTGTTTAATACTCATTCCCAATTTTCATTCGATGAGAGATACATTCTTTAATAGTGTCTTCATTTGTGAGTCTGATTGGTATTCTGTACTTATGATAACTGGAGATCGATTTTTTATTATTAATATTACTAGAAGTCATACATCGTGATCAGATGGAGTAATTTTGGATTCTTATGGGGAAATTAACTGTTGCCATGACATTGGAAGATGCTACTCGAGCATTTTACACATTTTTATTGTAAATTTCAATAAGATAATTTGTATTGATGATAATGGGACCACAGTTGACGATGTTGTGCTGTAGGTTTATAAAGATAATTTATAATGCTTTGTAACTTGTTTAGGAAAGTCAGCATTGCCAGTGGGGGCTCTATATATAGCTAGGACATATATGTTGGAATGTTTAGATTCCAATTGCACAATGCAGCATCTATTTCTTGTTATTTTAGTGACACAATACATTTATCTAATTAAATTTTAGGTTCTTTTTGGCAATAATACTTGCACCTTCTTTTACCATGTTTCATCTAGAGTAAGTACTTCCAAAAGTAACATTTTCAAGTTTTACCTCTGGTGTTGGGTTAAACACAGATTAGGGTGTGTGTTTATTATTAATGGACACTGATAGTTGATCAGTTTTGTTTGAAAGTCCTCTTATGTTATGATGGTGCACCACAGAATTGTTATCTTGATTGTATTCTGAATTTAGAACTGGTTTATTAGCATTGATGTAGACATCTTTCAGGTATTTGGTGACAGATTTGGGCTTAAGCCTAAAAGAAGGGTTAGATCTTACATCAGTGATTACAGGTATCCAGTTTGCACCTAATCTAATTAGCAGTGAGTTGCACAAGCTTCTACTTGCCTTCTGAATTAAGTTGTAATCCGTGTCTGGTATGATCATTCCTATTTAAGGATGAATTGTCAGTTAATCCAATATGTGATTTGTCTGTATTCCAAAGCGCACACTCAAGTAGAATATTTCCACTCCCCACCAACTTGTCTATATTGGGCCTGTCATGGTTGCAAAAGGAAAGTACTAGAAATCTGTTGACTTTGTACATTATGATTGCATAATGTCATGAAAGAGAAATTTATGGGTTCTTACTTGTTCAGTAAGCTCCTGATTATGAGTGTTTGGAATATTCATGCATTACTAATTTTTTAAATAAGCACAGGTGAAATAGGCCTTCAACTTACTTGTGGGGTGGGGGTGGGGGTTCTAAAGAAGGTGGATGAAAATCATAATAAAATTCTACTGACAGTAAAACAAAGGCTTCGTGTACTTAGGAAATTTGAGAACAGAAAATGGGCAACAGAATTTATAATAAAAGTATGTGATAGGGATTGAGTGATTCCATCCTTGAAAGAACACCATATACCAGGCTGACCTACTGATGGCGTATTTTGGGCATAGTTTTCTGGGAGTCCAGTAACACTGGTTTGATTATGGGGAAACTTTCTCCAGAGTTAGTAAGAAATGAGGAAATCAAAAGTTCATGTCATGGTGCGTGCTATGAGAAGTTTTGAAAAGATTGACAGTGAACTGAAAAATGGCTTCAGACTGAGAGTGAAGATACTGTGCCTGTTACAGATTTATTTTTATGGAAGCCCCACAACCCAAATGTTACGTCGAGTTTGAAATCTGTGTGTGTATCTTGTGTTTTCTTTTGATTTGTTTGCCAGCTTTTCCAACACAGACCTTGCCCATGAATTTAAGGTGCAGTGTGTCTTTTATGTGAATGTTCGTTGCTGGTCTTGCTGTTGTTCATTTTGTTTGAGAACATTTGTTGAAACTATCTTCACTATACCAGTGTTGAAATCTTGCAGGGATTGTGACTGGATGTTGATGTGCTGGTCAGGAGATTGCTTCTGCTTTGCAAGAATTCACATGCCCATATTATTCACTTGTTACAGAACTTTCATTCAGAATTTGAATGACTTTTTTATTGTAATGACAGCTTTTGAGCACGTATTTAAATACAAGGATACAATTTGGTCCAATATAATATGGGCTTTTATAGAAATTCCCTCAATGCACAACATTTACATTTTATGATATTCGTGCAGAGATAACCGTATGGAAATGACAGATGTAACTTGGGACACTCTTAATGTCTGTCACATCTATCGTAGGTGATATACCATTGCCATTGGTTTAAATTTTTGTCATGTTCATCTTCATTGATGAATTGGTATACTAGTTTGCAGGCTGATCAGCATTGATAATTTTGCTAAAGAGCATTCACCAGTTGATTAGGCTGTTTTTTGTTAGAAAAAGAAAGTTGATTTTTAAATATTATTTGCACGAGTTTCAGCTGCAAAAGGTTAAAGTTTATACTTGAGGAAGCACCCCACTGTTTCAAGGTACCAGATTGTAAGTGGTAGGGTGTGTGTCATTACATGTTTTGGGGCGGAATTCTGCAGCATGGCGTCGTTACATACTGTTATTTCATTATACTCGTATTTCTTTCAACGTCAATAATCACACATTTCCCAAATGCTTGGGGTTTTATCTAATTTTTTATTCTACATTATTTAGCTTATTTAAAAACTCAGGTTTCCCTTGATATTCGCATAAATCTTTTGCCTTTTACTGAAGATTTCTGTTGAGGGGAACATATGGTTCATACAGTTTCATTCCTACATTTAGATTACTGATTTATTTTTTTAACTTTGTTGTATTGAGAATGTCAGAAAAAAGAAGACTTCTGTGCAGTTTTGGGATCTAACGTAATATTATTCTCAAACACTACCGTGTCCTTATCAATTCACTATTACAAATTCCATTGCCCATGTCAAATCCTAGATGAAAACTGCTTGTATTTTCTTTATACATGTTGTATGTTCACAGCAATGGAACCTGGTCCATCAAGAAAGAGAGTAAAGCATGTTGTTCAGGATCAGCTGTCTGGCTTGCAGGAAGATCCAGCTGCGTGTGCCAGCGGCCCGTCTAAAGGGTAAGTGTTCATCATTACTTCTCTCCGATGTACAGAGAATATTTCTTTCAGCACAGGGAACCTGTAAAAGTATGAAAGTAAACCACCAGGTGTATCGGAAGTCTTGACCTGATAATTTTCTAGTGATGTGTAGTGCAGTGAAATCGGCTTTCCTGTGTTATGTACCGTGGTGATACTTTATTGAGAGTGTATTGAACACGGCCTATTGAAGCAACGCATGTGGGGTCAGGATGCTCAGTCATGAGCAATTCGGTTAGAGAGAGAGAGAGAGAGAGCGGCTTGCTTGCACGAAACTTGTGACTGCTGGCAAGTGACGATGTCTTGCGCTTGCGCAGGACCCCGCCTTGTTTTAGTTTCTTTGTGTTTTGAGGGTCAGTTCCCTTCGTAACTCTTGGACCCAGGTATTAAATCAGAATATTCATTGCAGTGTGGATCGTTATGGTTTTCCTGTTGTCATTCGGTTATCCTTTAAGACGCTGCAACGTACGTTCATATTCGTTTTTTGCAATTTGAGGTTGTGTTGTGTTGAGTTGTTTGCGAATGTTGTGCGGGCGGTGATTGGAAGAAGAACGCTAGAAATTGACTGCATATTCGAATGTATGTGACTTGGGCAAGGGAAATTGAGTACGTTTATGCATTAATATTGTGGGTATTTTACACGTGCCATTCTGAGAAGTAAATAACTTCACTCGATTCACGCGTAATGACAAAGCCGCTACTTGTCCTTTGTTCGTGGGTTGAACGCATATCGCCATCTTCATAACTGAGGACTGAGTTGGAAATATGTTTGTAACATACTTTATTTTTGTAAAAAGCCTGGAATGTCATTGCCCAAGAATCTCTACTGTTATTGTTTGTGTATGTATGCATTCAGGAAACTGGATATTTTGGATGTGAATGTTTTTTGTCATTCTAGGAACACTGTACTAGAGGCTTACTTAATTCTTCAGAGTCTGCTGAGTGGCAAATTGTGTCACCTGTGTTTGTGCTTGTCTGAAGAGCAGTGCAGCATCACTTTGCGGGCCCACATGATATCACAACCCAAATTCAACCATAAACTTGACCTGTGTTCTTAAGAAACCCCATGTCACTCGCCCCCTCTTTATGTGCGTGTGCATACTGTATGTGGGAGTTTAGTTGGTCCAAGATAATGTGCTTTCAATTAACACTCAGCCATTTTCCACTTCCTAGTAACATTTTCTGGAGCTCAGTTTTCACATAATTGTATTTCTGAAAAAACACATTAACCAAAATGTGTATAACAATAATTAAGAGATGAAAGTGGTTACCACAGAAGTTGCTCAGGGTGAATTTGGTGTCTGGAATAGGAAGAAAATGTGATGGTGATGTCAGGAATCCAGTCAACTAGTCTTCAAAGGACTTTGTACATTTTTGTTTTCAGGACTGGAACAGTTGCAGCCTGGGGCCTTCAAGGTGAGCGCAGAAGTAGTCGTAGCAGCTGGAGTGTAACAAGTAAGTGCCAGTATGACCTGGAGCTTTCCTTTGCAAGTAAGATTCTTCTTAGGTTGCCAGCCATGTCGTGTGGTTGAAAGGTAATCTTAAAACCTTGCATACAAACAAAACTGTCTCCACTTTGAAGGACGCTAATGCGAAATGGGTTTTGACCTCTAGAGGTCATCAGTGTCAAAAAGATTATGGTTTTTAACTGAGCATAAAAGGCGTGTTCTTTACAAAATCATATTTGTGTAACACCTCACTGGATGTTGGTGCATTATATTGAGCACTTGGCTGTTTTGTCCACCGGTCTGTTTGCCGTAGTTGCATCACCTGTGCCTGTGACCTTGATGCGTGGGTGTTACTGTTGGTTTTAAAAATGTATAGGGTGTATATTAACTCTGGAATCAGGGTGGCCAACTATTGCATAAGAAAAGTAGTGTAAGATAATGGAAAGAGCCATTTTGTTTCATGCGCACACATGCTTCCACTATTTTACTGTCTTTGCTGTGATGACTCTGGTTTAGTGCCATTTATGTAGCAGAATCAAATGAATTCATGTCCCTCAATTTAGCAAGTGCCAGGATGAGGGAGTAACATTCATATGGCTACAAGAAAGAGTTTGGCTATTTATCTAACCTTATAAGCTTCAAGCATTATTCCCTTCCAGTATTTGAACTGAACTGCTGTTATGTTACTCCAGTTATGTAGAACATAATAAAATTACGTTGTATTCTGCTTGGAATTTTATTTGTGTTTGTGTCACACAGGCAGAGGTTATTAAACATGCAGTTTATGTACAAAAATTTGTGAAAGAGTATTGAAGGGGAAATCATTCCCTAGGGCGGCATGCACACGTCAGGAGCTCTTGTATGAGCCTGTGAGAGAGGGAGCTTGTTGTTTGAGTGTCAATACCCATATTTGAATTGGTAAGTTGTGTATCCGTTTGTTTGTAGTGATCATGACAAAATTTGCCTTGTGAAAGTGGAAGGAGTGTGTCCATTGGCTGAGGTAGAAATGTTAACTGTGTGAAGAAGTAAAACTTTTTGTTCTTAGAGGAGTGTGATGCATGTACGGAGGAATCTTGATTTGTATAATGTGAATGTATTTTGTCTTTCTAGGGGTAGCGGATTACAAGAAATAGAATGTTCCTCCAGATTCTACTGGGCGGCGTGCTGTGTGTCACCTGACCTGCGTACTGCTTGCCAGAGAAGCATTGGAGTATGTGCGGCAACAGTTGGCAGACTGAGTTGATTTCAGAACAGGAAACTTACTGCCATGACTGGCGTATGTAGTTCATGTGCAGCGAGTTGGTAGCGAGGATGTTTCCATGTGGGAGTTTCGGTTTCTAGTTTGTTCTGTGATGTCTCTGGTCTGTTCTTTCCGCGCATCACGTAGTTCATTTGGGTCGGCACTATAATTCTTTGTGGCCACGTTCTTAGAGATGTGAAAGAAGACTGGCATTGGGAATATTTGTCTCGGTTGGTAGTGAGGTCGTGCTTCGGTTTAGTTAATGTTTGAATGCTAAAATGATTTTGAGTTCATAATGGCAAATATTTAGTCTCTTCAAATGCCTTAATGCAAGAATCATTGCTGTAAGTTTCTGTGTGGGAACAGTGTGCCTCTTGGGTTGTAAGTGGGTTACGGAATTATCTGGTGTTCTCATTTGTCGGTAGGTGTACAATCAACTGCAGAATAAGAGTGCTGATTCTGTATGCATTTCTGTCTTTTGTGGGGGGGTGGGGTGGAACTAGTTGTGTTGAATCTCTTATAAAATTCCAAAGTCCAATTCCAAAGACCAAAGCCCAAAGGCGGTAGGCCGTAGGCCGAAACCTAAAGACGTAGGCCCGAGGCCGGAGGCCGGAAGCCTGTCGCTGGAAGCTGGAGGCCCGAAGCCGGAAGCCGGTAGGCCGTAGGCTGAAAGTGGAGTGCAGAATGCCTAAAGCCCAAAGCCGACAGGCAATAGCCAAAAGCCGAGAGCCGAAATCCCAGAACCCAAAGCCCGAAGTCCAAAACCGAAAGTCGTAAGTGGCATAGGTTGGTTAGTTTAGTGTGCGTCCAATGTAGGCGACCGGCTGACGTGATTAGGTGCTTTAGCCGAGGCTGCTTCAAGCAGCTGGGAGTCGTATGTTGGTCAAGGCTGCATGTGAAGTAGGTTAAGGGTATCTAGATGTGTTGAATCTCTTATCAAATTCCAAAGTCCAATTCCAAAGACCAAAGCCCAAAGGCGGTAGGCCGTAGGCCGAAACCTAAAGACGTAGGCCCGAGGCCGGAGGCCGGAAGCCTGTCGCTGGAAGCTGGAGGCCCGAAGCCGGAAGCCGGTAGGCCGTAGGCTGAAAGTGGAGTGCAGAATGCCTAAAGCCCAAAGCCGACAGGCAATAGCCAAAAGCCGAGAGCCGAAATCCCAGAACCCAAAGCCCGAAGTCCAAAACCGAAAGTCGTAAGTGGCATAGGTTGGTTAGTTTAGTGTGCGTCCAATGTAGGCGACCGGCTGACGTGAATAGGTTCTCTAGCCCAGTCGGCATCAAGTAGCTGGGAGTCGTATGTTGGTTAAGGCTGCATGTGAAGTAGGTTAAGGGTATCTGTAATTTTTTTGAGGCAAGCGAGCTACATCGTAGCGTGTTTAATTTTCTGATAGTTGGCTGCGTTCTAAGCAGCATACACGCTTAAGTGCATAGATTGGTTGGAGTAGGCTACGTCCGTCGCTGGTTACGTGCTCAGTTCGAGACTTACGTTTGGCTATCCTTCGTCTGCAGCGGTCTGCTCTGTTATGGAGGCTTCTTGCTCGCGGTCTTAGGTAAGTCGGGTTAGGCTGCTTCAGTGGCTGGCTACCTGACGAGTGGCATAGGTTGGTTGTTTTATGCTGCGTCCTGAAAAGCAACGCCCGGCGACTGACAAGTCACGCTTCCTTGAATCGTAGGCCACATATCTCTGCTGACAAGCCACACATACTTCGTCACAGGCCACCAAACTTCACCGACCTCTTGGCAGATGATCCAGAAGTGGTTTGCCATTGCCTTCTTCTGTGTATGTGCGGCTGATTTCGTACCACTACAGGAAATTTGCTGTGATCATGAAGGGCTTTGTGTAAGTACATGAGCTGTATGATGTATTAGATGAGCTTGTCATGTAATAGAGTTAAGTCTGTCCAAGAAAATATGTGGCACCATTTATCATTACAGTGTCGCTTGTAACTTTGATGTTGTATTTGCTGGTGCTGAGATTTCGAATGTCACCATATTTGTGGAAAGGAGAAAGGCTTTAAAGCACAGTGAAAGTAAAATATGTGGCAACAGAAGTTGAATGGGGCTCATCTGATGTGTGTGTGGGAAGTAGTTGCAGAGTTTTTAGTGACAGTAGTGGCTGCTGTTAAATGGCCTGTAACACCTTGTTGCTATCCACCTGACACAAAATAGGATGTTGGGGACCAATATTTCTCCAAGACACAGCATATTAATTGGCCCACAAAATGCAGCTCGTAGTTAGATCCACATAACTGTGTGTTCATAAGAGGGAACAGTACAACAATGCAATAATACAGACTGGTGTAAAACAAAGTGCTCAAATGCCACAATAAAAATAGTACAGATTTGAAGCTCCATTGTCAATAGGCATAGGAAACAGAATGAGGATAGACATTCGTAGCCTTTGGAGAAAGATTCCTCGTCACTAATGTGCGATGTACAGGAATATCAGTATGTTCGTCTTGCAGCGTCAAGTAATACGTGTTTAGCAATGGTGTGCTCCCCAGACTGCAAGTAGGTGTTCGATCAACTGTGTAATAAGAGTGTTGTTTCTGTCTTTTTTGGGGTGGGGCGAACTTGATATGTTGAATGTGATAGCATTTTTTTTCTGGTGATAGCTGCGGAGAAGCAGCTTGATTGATCCATGGGACTTTACTGAGGTTGAAGGCTGCGTCACCTGACCTGACTACTGGTTGCCAGGAAAAGAGTGGAGTATGTGCAGAAACACTTTGCTGGCTCTCTGATATGACAACAGGAAATCGGCTGTTATCATGAAGGACCTCATGTCTGCGAGAGATTGATCTCTGTCTCAACTTGACATGCGTTGTGTAAGTATACGAGAAATATGTTTATCAGATGATTTACACAATCGAATTCTTTGGCAAGATGACTAAATATTCCACCAACATGCACTTTATTATTTAGTGCATTTAAGATTTTATGTGTAAAATTGAACCGCTTTATCAGTTGAGAGATTTTTTCTATCACCAAATTGTTCACCTGCAAGGACGTTGTTTGAGATTAAGTTTATACATGTCTTTTTAAAATATTTTAGAGAATGCCGTTTGTAATGTAATTTGTCTATAAGTAGACATTCATTATTTTCAAACATGTTTTTCTCTGTTCTGATGGGGAAACTTGCTTGAAAATATTTTAAGAAGATATTTGGGATTGTGCTGAATTTTGAATCTGACTCCCAGTTTTCGTTATTTACGTGTGTCGTAAATTCTTTAATAGTGTCTGTATTTATAAGACCGAATCGTTTCCTGTAATTATGATAATTAGATATCGGTTCTATTTTTTTTATATATATATATATATATATATAATTACAAGTTGAGCGTAATGCTCAGAGAGCACATTTTTTTTCTGGTTCAGTAGAAATATGATCTTTCCTGGAACTGTCTATAAAGGCATTATCAGTAGCAGTACTGGAGTAATTTTGAGATTAAAGGATGTTAGCAGGGAGTTGAGACATTGTTTGTGGTAGCTTTCGGCAAGACAAGTAACTTTAAAGTCACCAGAAGTGAAAAATTATTTTTATACTTTATTCTCATAACTTTGTAGTGAAAGTTTTTATTCCAGGTATGATATATCTATATATATTCATACAGGTTGTGACCAGTAGCTAAATTGTGAGTTTGTTAAGGATTTGAGATGATTTATTGTATATGTATACTTGCCACTCTGGTCAGATTTCTGAGTTATTCTTATAAACTTTCTGTGAAGCAAAGCAGCATCTTTCAAACACTTGCCCTCAATTTAGCAAGTGCCAGGATGAGGGAGTAACATTCATATGGCTACAAGAAAGAGTTTGGCTATTTATCTAACCTTATAAGCTTCAAGCATTATTCCCTTCCAGTATTTGAACTGAACTGCTGTTATGTTACTCCAGTTATGTAGAACATAATAAAATTACGTTGTATTCTGCTTGGAATTTTATTTGTGTTTGTGTCACACAGGCAGAGGTTATTAAACATGCAGTTTATGTACAAAAATTTGTGAAAGAGTATTGAAGGGGAAATCATTCCCTAGGGCGGCATGCACACGTCAGGAGCTCTTGTATGAGCCTGTGAGAGAGGGAGCTTGTTGTTTGAGTGTCAATACCCATATTTGAATTGGTAAGTTGTGTATCCGTTTGTTTGTAGTGATCATGACAAAATTTGCCTTGTGAAAGTGGAAGGAGTGTGTCCATTGGCTGAGGTAGAAATGTTAACTGTGTGAAGAAGTAAAACTTTTTGTTCTTAGAGGAGTGTGATGCATGTACGGAGGAATCTTGATTTGTATAATGTGAATGTATTTTGTCTTTCTAGGGGTAGCGGATTACAAGAAATAGAATGTTCCTCCAGATTCTACTGGGCGGCGTGCTGTGTGTCACCTGACCTGCGTACTGCTTGCCAGAGAAGCATTGGAGTATGTGCGGCAACAGTTGGCAGACTGAGTTGATTTCAGAACAGGAAACTTACTGCCATGACTGGCGTATGTAGTTCATGTGCAGCGAGTTGGTAGCGAGGATGTTTCCATGTGGGAGTTTCGGTTTCTAGTTTGTTCTGTGATGTCTCTGGTCTGTTCTTTCCGCGCATCACGTAGTTCATTTGGGTCGGCACTATAATTCTTTGTGGCCACGTTCTTAGAGATGTGAAAGAAGACTGGCATTGGGAATATTTGTCTCGGTTGGTAGTGAGGTCGTGCTTCGGTTTAGTTAATGTTTGAATGCTAAAATGATTTTGAGTTCATAATGGCAAATATTTAGTCTCTTCAAATGCCTTAATGCAAGAATCATTGCTGTAAGTTTCTGTGTGGGAACAGTGTGCCTCTTGGGTTGTAAGTGGGTTACGGAATTATCTGGTGTTCTCATTTGTCGGTAGGTGTACAATCAACTGCAGAATAAGAGTGCTGATTCTGTATGCATTTCTGTCTTTTGTGGGGGGGTGGGGTGGAACTAGTTGTGTTGAATCTCTTATAAAATTCCAAAGTCCAATTCCAAAGACCAAAGCCCAAAGGCGGTAGGCCGTAGGCCGAAACCTAAAGACGTAGGCCCGAGGCCGGAGGCCGGAAGCCTGTCGCTGGAAGCTGGAGGCCCGAAGCCGGAAGCCGGTAGGCCGTAGGCTGAAAGTGGAGTGCAGAATGCCTAAAGCCCAAAGCCGACAGGCAATAGCCAAAAGCCGAGAGCCGAAATCCCAGAACCCAAAGCCCGAAGTCCAAAACCGAAAGTCGTAAGTGGCATAGGTTGGTTAGTTTAGTGTGCGTCCAATGTAGGCGACCGGCTGACGTGATTAGGTGCTTTAGCCGAGGCTGCTTCAAGCAGCTGGGAGTCGTATGTTGGTCAAGGCTGCATGTGAAGTAGGTTAAGGGTATCTAGATGTGTTGAATCTCTTATCAAATTCCAAAGTCCAATTCCAAAGACCAAAGCCCAAAGGCGGTAGGCCGTAGGCCGAAACCTAAAGACGTAGGCCCGAGGCCGGAGGCCGGAAGCCTGTCGCTGGAAGCTGGAGGCCCGAAGCCGGAAGCCGGTAGGCCGTAGGCTGAAAGTGGAGTGCAGAATGCCTAAAGCCCAAAGCCGACAGGCAATAGCCAAAAGCCGAGAGCCGAAATCCCAGAACCCAAAGCCCGAAGTCCAAAACCGAAAGTCGTAAGTGGCATAGGTTGGTTAGTTTAGTGTGCGTCCAATGTAGGCGACCGGCTGACGTGAATAGGTTCTCTAGCCCAGTCGGCATCAAGTAGCTGGGAGTCGTATGTTGGTTAAGGCTGCATGTGAAGTAGGTTAAGGGTATCTGTAATTTTTTTGAGGCAAGCGAGCTACATCGTAGCGTGTTTAATTTTCTGATAGTTGGCTGCGTTCTAAGCAGCATACACGCTTAAGTGCATAGATTGGTTGGAGTAGGCTACGTCCGTCGCTGGTTACGTGCTCAGTTCGAGACTTACGTTTGGCTATCCTTCGTCTGCAGCGGTCTGCTCTGTTATGGAGGCTTCTTGCTCGCGGTCTTAGGTAAGTCGGGTTAGGCTGCTTCAGTGGCTGGCTACCTGACGAGTGGCATAGGTTGGTTGTTTTATGCTGCGTCCTGAAAAGCAACGCCCGGCGACTGACAAGTCACGCTTCCTTGAATCGTAGGCCACATATCTCTGCTGACAAGCCACACATACTTCGTCACAGGCCACCAAACTTCACCGACCTCTTGGCAGATGATCCAGAAGTGGTTTGCCATTGCCTTCTTCTGTGTATGTGCGGCTGATTTCGTACCACTACAGGAAATTTGCTGTGATCATGAAGGGCTTTGTGTAAGTACATGAGCTGTATGATGTATTAGATGAGCTTGTCATGTAATAGAGTTAAGTCTGTCCAAGAAAATATGTGGCACCATTTATCATTACAGTGCCGCTTGTAACTTTGATGTTGTATTTGCTGGTGCTGAGATTTCGAATGTCACCATATTTGTGGAAAGGAGAAAGGCTTTAAAGCACAGTGAAAGTAAAATATGTGGCAACAGAAGTTGAATGGGGCTCATCTGATGTGTGTGTGGGAAGTAGTTGCAGAGTTTTTAGTGACAGTAGTGGCTGCTGTTAAATGGCCTGTAACACCTTGTTGCTATCCACCTGACACAAAATAGGATGTTGGGGACCAATATTTCTCCAAGACACAGCATATTAATTGGCCCACAAAATGCAGCTCGTAGTTAGATCCACATAACTGTGTGTTCATAAGAGGGAACAGTACAACAATGCAATAATACAGACTGGTGTAAAACAAAGTGCTCAAATGCCACAATAAAAATAGTACAGATTTGAAGCTCCATTGTCAATAGGCATAGGAAACAGAATGAGGATAGACATTCGTAGCCTTTGGAGAAAGATTCCTCGTCACTAATGTGCGATGTACAGGAATATCAGTATGTTCGTCTTGCAGCGTCAAGTAATACGTGTTTAGCAATGGTGTGCTCCCCAGACTGCAAGTAGGTGTTCGATCAACTGTGTAATAAGAGTGTTGTTTCTGTCTTTTTTGGGGTGGGGCGAACTTGATATGTTGAATGTGATAGCATTTTTTTTCTGGTGATAGCTGCGGAGAAGCAGCTTGATTGATCCATGGGACTTTACTGAGGTTGAAGGCTGCGTCACCTGACCTGACTACTGGTTGCCAGGAAAAGAGTGGAGTATGTGCAGAAACACTTTGCTGGCTCTCTGATATGACAACAGGAAATCGGCTGTTATCATGAAGGACCTCATGTCTGCGAGAGATTGATCTCTGTCTCAACTTGACATGCGTTGTGTAAGTATACGAGAAATATGTTTATCAGATGATTTACACAATCGAATTCTTTGGCAAGATGACTAAATATTCCACCAACATGCACTTTATTATTTAGTGCATTTAAGATTTTATGTGTAAAATTGAACCGCTTTATCAGTTGAGAGATTTTTTCTATCACCAAATTGTTCACCTGCAAGGACGTTGTTTGAGATTAAGTTTATACATGTCTTTTTAAAATATTTTAGAGAATGCCGTTTGTAATGTAATTTGTCTATAAGTAGACATTCATTATTTTCAAACATGTCTTTCTCTGTTCTGATGGGGAAACTTGCTTGAAAATATTTTAAGAAGATATTTGGGATTGTGCTGAATTTTGAATCTGACTCCCAGTTTTCGTTATTTACGTGTGTCGTAAATTCTTTAATAGTGTCTGTATTTATAAGACCGAATCGTTTCCTGTAATTATGATAATTAGATATCGGTTCTATTTTTTTTATATATATATATATATATATATAATTACAAGTTGAGCGTAATGCTCAGAGAGCACATTTTTTTTCTGGTTCAGTAGAAATATGATCTTTCCTGGAACTGTCTATAAAGGCATTATCAGTAGCAGTACTGGAGTAATTTTGAGATTAAAGGATGTTAGCAGGGAGTTGAGACATTGTTTGTGGTAGCTTTCGGCAAGACAAGTAACTTTAAAGTCACCAGAAGTGAAAAATTATTTTTATACTTTATTCTCATAACTTTGTAGTGAAAGTTTTTATTCCAGGTATGATATATCTATATATATTCATACAGGTTGTGACCAGTAGCTAAATTGTGAGTTTGTTAAGGATTTGAGATGATTTATTGTATATGTATACTTGCCACTCTGGTCAGATTTCTGAGTTATTCTTATAAACTTTCTGTGAAGCAAAGCAGCATCTTTCAAACACTTGCCCTCAATTTAGCAAGTGCCAGGATGAGGGAGTAACATTCATATGGCTACAAGAAAGAGTTTGGCTATTTATCTAACCTTATAAGCTTCAAGCATTATTCCCTTCCAGTATTTGAACTGAACTGCTGTTATGTTACTCCAGTTATGTAGAACATAATAAAATTACGTTGTATTCTGCTTGGAATTTTATTTGTGTTTGTGTCACACAGGCAGAGGTTATTAAACATGCAGTTTATGTACAAAAATTTGTGAAAGAGTATTGAAGGGGAAATCATTCCCTAGGGCGGCATGCACACGTCAGGAGCTCTTGTATGAGCCTGTGAGAGAGGGAGCTTGTTGTTTGAGTGTCAATACCCATATTTGAATTGGTAAGTTGTGTATCCGTTTGTTTGTAGTGATCATGACAAAATTTGCCTTGTGAAAGTGGAAGGAGTGTGTCCATTGGCTGAGGTAGAAATGTTAACTGTGTGAAGAAGTAAAACTTTTTGTTCTTAGAGGAGTGTGATGCATGTACGGAGGAATCTTGATTTGTATAATGTGAATGTATTTTGTCTTTCTAGGGGTAGCGGATTACAAGAAATAGAATGTTCCTCCAGATTCTACTGGGCGGCGTGCTGTGTGTCACCTGACCTGCGTACTGCTTGCCAGAGAAGCATTGGAGTATGTGCGGCAACAGTTGGCAGACTGAGTTGATTTCAGAACAGGAAACTTACTGCCATGACTGGCGTATGTAGTTCATGTGCAGCGAGTTGGTAGCGAGGATGTTTCCATGTGGGAGTTTCGGTTTCTAGTTTGTTCTGTGATGTCTCTGGTCTGTTCTTTCCGCGCATCACGTAGTTCATTTGGGTCGGCACTATAATTCTTTGTGGCCACGTTCTTAGAGATGTGAAAGAAGACTGGCATTGGGAATATTTGTCTCGGTTGGTAGTGAGGTCGTGCTTCGGTTTAGTTAATGTTTGAATGCTAAAATGATTTTGAGTTCATAATGGCAAATATTTAGTCTCTTCAAATGCCTTAATGCAAGAATCATTGCTGTAAGTTTCTGTGTGGGAACAGTGTGCCTCTTGGGTTGTAAGTGGGTTACGGAATTATCTGGTGTTCTCATTTGTCGGTAGGTGTACAATCAACTGCAGAATAAGAGTGCTGATTCTGTATGCATTTCTGTCTTTTGTGGGGGGGTGGGGTGGAACTAGTTGTGTTGAATCTCTTATAAAATTCCAAAGTCCAATTCCAAAGACCAAAGCCCAAAGGCGGTAGGCCGTAGGCCGAAACCTAAAGACGTAGGCCCGAGGCCGGAGGCCGGAAGCCTGTCGCTGGAAGCTGGAGGCCCGAAGCCGGAAGCCGGTAGGCCGTAGGCTGAAAGTGGAGTGCAGAATGCCTAAAGCCCAAAGCCGACAGGCAATAGCCAAAAGCCGAGAGCCGAAATCCCAGAACCCAAAGCCCGAAGTCCAAAACCGAAAGTCGTAAGTGGCATAGGTTGGTTAGTTTAGTGTGCGTCCAATGTAGGCGACCGGCTGACGTGATTAGGTGCTTTAGCCGAGGCTGCTTCAAGCAGCTGGGAGTCGTATGTTGGTCAAGGCTGCATGTGAAGTAGGTTAAGGGTATCTAGATGTGTTGAATCTCTTATCAAATTCCAAAGTCCAATTCCAAAGACCAAAGCCCAAAGGCGGTAGGCCGTAGGCCGAAACCTAAAGACGTAGGCCCGAGGCCGGAGGCCGGAAGCCTGTCGCTGGAAGCTGGAGGCCCGAAGCCGGAAGCCGGTAGGCCGTAGGCTGAAAGTGGAGTGCAGAATGCCTAAAGCCCAAAGCCGACAGGCAATAGCCAAAAGCCGAGAGCCGAAATCCCAGAACCCAAAGCCCGAAGTCCAAAACCGAAAGTCGTAAGTGGCATAGGTTGGTTAGTTTAGTGTGCGTCCAATGTAGGCGACCGGCTGACGTGAATAGGTTCTCTAGCCCAGTCGGCATCAAGTAGCTGGGAGTCGTATGTTGGTTAAGGCTGCATGTGAAGTAGGTTAAGGGTATCTGTAATTTTTTTGAGGCAAGCGAGCTACATCGTAGCGTGTTTAATTTTCTGATAGTTGGCTGCGTTCTAAGCAGCATACACGCTTAAGTGCATAGATTGGTTGGAGTAGGCTACGTCCGTCGCTGGTTACGTGCTCAGTTCGAGACTTACGTTTGGCTATCCTTCGTCTGCAGCGGTCTGCTCTGTTATGGAGGCTTCTTGCTCGCGGTCTTAGGTAAGTCGGGTTAGGCTGCTTCAGTGGCTGGCTACCTGACGAGTGGCATAGGTTGGTTGTTTTATGCTGCGTCCTGAAAAGCAACGCCCGGCGACTGACAAGTCACGCTTCCTTGAATCGTAGGCCACATATCTCTGCTGACAAGCCACACATACTTCGTCACAGGCCACCAAACTTCACCGACCTCTTGGCAGATGATCCAGAAGTGGTTTGCCATTGCCTTCTTCTGTGTATGTGCGGCTGATTTCGTACCACTACAGGAAATTTGCTGTGATCATGAAGGGCTTTGTGTAAGTACATGAGCTGTATGATGTATTAGATGAGCTTGTCATGTAATAGAGTTAAGTCTGTCCAAGAAAATATGTGGCACCATTTATCATTACAGTGCCGCTTGTAACTTTGATGTTGTATTTGCTGGTGCTGAGATTTCGAATGTCACCATATTTGTGGAAAGGAGAAAGGCTTTAAAGCACAGTGAAAGTAAAATATGTGGCAACAGAAGTTGAATGGGGCTCATCTGATGTGTGTGTGGGAAGTAGTTGCAGAGTTTTTAGTGACAGTAGTGGCTGCTGTTAAATGGCCTGTAACACCTTGTTGCTATCCACCTGACACAAAATAGGATGTTGGGGACCAATATTTCTCCAAGACACAGCATATTAATTGGCCCACAAAATGCAGCTCGTAGTTAGATCCACATAACTGTGTGTTCATAAGAGGGAACAGTACAACAATGCAATAATACAGACTGGTGTAAAACAAAGTGCTCAAATGCCACAATAAAAATAGTACAGATTTGAAGCTCCATTGTCAATAGGCATAGGAAACAGAATGAGGATAGACATTCGTAGCCTTTGGAGAAAGATTCCTCGTCACTAATGTGCGATGTACAGGAATATCAGTATGTTCGTCTTGCAGCGTCAAGTAATACGTGTTTAGCAATGGTGTGCTCCCCAGACTGCAAGTAGGTGTTCGATCAACTGTGTAATAAGAGTGTTGTTTCTGTCTTTTTTGGGGTGGGGCGAACTTGATATGTTGAATGTGATAGCATTTTTTTTCTGGTGATAGCTGCGGAGAAGCAGCTTGATTGATCCATGGGACTTTACTGAGGTTGAAGGCTGCGTCACCTGACCTGACTACTGGTTGCCAGGAAAAGAGTGGAGTATGTGCAGAAACACTTTGCTGGCTCTCTGATATGACAACAGGAAATCGGCTGTTATCATGAAGGACCTCATGTCTGCGAGAGATTGATCTCTGTCTCAACTTGACATGCGTTGTGTAAGTATACGAGAAATATGTTTATCAGATGATTTACACAATCGAATTCTTTGGCAAGATGACTAAATATTCCACCAACATGCACTTTATTATTTAGTGCATTTAAGATTTTATGTGTAAAATTGAACCGCTTTATCAGTTGAGAGATTTTTTCTATCACCAAATTGTTCACCTGCAAGGACGTTGTTTGAGATTAAGTTTATACATGTCTTTTTAAAATATTTTAGAGAATGCCGTTTGTAATGTAATTTGTCTATAAGTAGACATTCATTATTTTCAAACATGTTTTTCTCTGTTCTGATGGGGAAACTTGCTTGAAAATATTTTAAGAAGATATTTGGGATTGTGCTGAATTTTGAATCTGACTCCCAGTTTTCGTTATTTACGTGTGTCGTAAATTCTTTAATAGTGTCTGTATTTATAAGACCGAATCGTTTCCTGTAATTATGATAATTAGATATCGGTTCTATTTTTTTTATATATATATATATATATAATTACAAGTTGAGCGTAATGCTCAGAGAGCACATTTTTTTTCTGGTTCAGTAGAAATATGATCTTTCCTGGAACTGTCTATAAAGGCATTATCAGTAGCAGTACTGGAGTAATTTTGAGATTAAAGGATGTTAGCAGGGAGTTGAGACATTGTTTGTGGTAGCTTTCGGCAAGACAAGTAACTTTAAAGTCACCAGAAGTGAAAAATTATTTTTATACTTTATTCTCATAACTTTGTAGTGAAAGTTTTTATTCCAGGTATGATATATCTATATATATTCATACAGGTTGTGACCAGTAGCTAAATTGTGAGTTTGTTAAGGATTTGAGATGATTTATTGTATATGTATACTTGCCACTCTGGTCAGATTTCTGAGTTATTCTTATAAACTTTCTGTGAAGCAAAGCAGCATCTTTCAAACACTTGCCCTCAATTTAGCAAGTGCCAGGATGAGGGAGTAACATTCATATGGCTACAAGAAAGAGTTTGGCTATTTATCTAACCTTATAAGCTTCAAGCATTATTCCCTTCCAGTATTTGAACTGAACTGCTGTTATGTTACTCCAGTTATGTAGAACATAATAAAATTACGTTGTATTCTGCTTGGAATTTTATTTGTGTTTGTGTCACACAGGCAGAGGTTATTAAACATGCAGTTTATGTACAAAAATTTGTGAAAGAGTATTGAAGGGGAAATCATTCCCTAGGGCGGCATGCACACGTCAGGAGCTCTTGTATGAGCCTGTGAGAGAGGGAGCTTGTTGTTTGAGTGTCAATACCCATATTTGAATTGGTAAGTTGTGTATCCGTTTGTTTGTAGTGATCATGACAAAATTTGCCTTGTGAAAGTGGAAGGAGTGTGTCCATTGGCTGAGGTAGAAATGTTAACTGTGTGAAGAAGTAAAACTTTTTGTTCTTAGAGGAGTGTGATGCATGTACGGAGGAATCTTGATTTGTATAATGTGAATGTATTTTGTCTTTCTAGGGGTAGCGGATTACAAGAAATAGAATGTTCCTCCAGATTCTACTGGGCGGCGTGCTGTGTGTCACCTGACCTGCGTACTGCTTGCCAGAGAAGCATTGGAGTATGTGCGGCAACAGTTGGCAGACTGAGTTGATTTCAGAACAGGAAACTTACTGCCATGACTGGCGTATGTAGTTCATGTGCAGCGAGTTGGTAGCGAGGATGTTTCCATGTGGGAGTTTCGGTTTCTAGTTTGTTCTGTGATGTCTCTGGTCTGTTCTTTCCGCGCATCACGTAGTTCATTTGGGTCGGCACTATAATTCTTTGTGGCCACGTTCTTAGAGATGTGAAAGAAGACTGGCATTGGGAATATTTGTCTCGGTTGGTAGTGAGGTCGTGCTTCGGTTTAGTTAATGTTTGAATGCTAAAATGATTTTGAGTTCATAATGGCAAATATTTAGTCTCTTCAAATGCCTTAATGCAAGAATCATTGCTGTAAGTTTCTGTGTGGGAACAGTGTGCCTCTTGGGTTGTAAGTGGGTTACGGAATTATCTGGTGTTCTCATTTGTCGGTAGGTGTACAATCAACTGCAGAATAAGAGTGCTGATTCTGTATGCATTTCTGTCTTTTGTGGGGGGGTGGGGTGGAACTAGTTGTGTTGAATCTCTTATAAAATTCCAAAGTCCAATTCCAAAGACCAAAGCCCAAAGGCGGTAGGCCGTAGGCCGAAACCTAAAGACGTAGGCCCGAGGCCGGAGGCCGGAAGCCTGTCGCTGGAAGCTGGAGGCCCGAAGCCGGAAGCCGGTAGGCCGTAGGCTGAAAGTGGAGTGCAGAATGCCTAAAGCCCAAAGCCGACAGGCAATAGCCAAAAGCCGAGAGCCGAAATCCCAGAACCCAAAGCCCGAAGTCCAAAACCGAAAGTCGTAAGTGGCATAGGTTGGTTAGTTTAGTGTGCGTCCAATGTAGGCGACCGGCTGACGTGATTAGGTGCTTTAGCCGAGGCTGCTTCAAGCAGCTGGGAGTCGTATGTTGGTCAAGGCTGCATGTGAAGTAGGTTAAGGGTATCTAGATGTGTTGAATCTCTTATCAAATTCCAAAGTCCAATTCCAAAGACCAAAGCCCAAAGGCGGTAGGCCGTAGGCCGAAACCTAAAGACGTAGGCCCGAGGCCGGAGGCCGGAAGCCTGTCGCTGGAAGCTGGAGGCCCGAAGCCGGAAGCCGGTAGGCCGTAGGCTGAAAGTGGAGTGCAGAATGCCTAAAGCCCAAAGCCGACAGGCAATAGCCAAAAGCCGAGAGCCGAAATCCCAGAACCCAAAGCCCGAAGTCCAAAACCGAAAGTCGTAAGTGGCATAGGTTGGTTAGTTTAGTGTGCGTCCAATGTAGGCGACCGGCTGACGTGAATAGGTTCTCTAGCCCAGTCGGCATCAAGTAGCTGGGAGTCGTATGTTGGTTAAGGCTGCATGTGAAGTAGGTTAAGGGTATCTGTAATTTTTTTGAGGCAAGCGAGCTACATCGTAGCGTGTTTAATTTTCTGATAGTTGGCTGCGTTCTAAGCAGCATACACGCTTAAGTGCATAGATTGGTTGGAGTAGGCTACGTCCGTCGCTGGTTACGTGCTCAGTTCGAGACTTACGTTTGGCTATCCTTCGTCTGCAGCGGTCTGCTCTGTTATGGAGGCTTCTTGCTCGCGGTCTTAGGTAAGTCGGGTTAGGCTGCTTCAGTGGCTGGCTACCTGACGAGTGGCATAGGTTGGTTGTTTTATGCTGCGTCCTGAAAAGCAACGCCCGGCGACT
Organism: Zootermopsis nevadensis; assembly: GCF_977971745.1. Lineage (NCBI taxonomy): Eukaryota > Metazoa > Arthropoda > Insecta > Blattodea > Termopsidae > Zootermopsis > Zootermopsis nevadensis. The sequence continues at coordinate 13,374 of NW_028259326.1, read as the reverse complement.
GACAAGTCACGCTTCCTTGAATCGTAGGCCACATATCTCTGCTGACAAGCCACACATACTTCGTCACAGGCCACCAAACTTCACCGACCTCTTGGCAGATGATCCAGAAGTGGTTTGCCATTGCCTTCTTCTGTGTATGTGCGGCTGATTTCGTACCACTACAGGAAATTTGCTGTGATCATGAAGGGCTTTGTGTAAGTACATGAGCTGTATGATGTATTAGATGAGCTTGTCATGTAATAGAGTTAAGTCTGTCCAAGAAAATATGTGGCACCATTTATCATTACAGTGCCGCTTGTAACTTTGATGTTGTATTTGCTGGTGCTGAGATTTCGAATGTCACCATATTTGTGGAAAGGAGAAAGGCTTTAAAGCACAGTGAAAGTAAAATATGTGGCAACAGAAGTTGAATGGGGCTCATCTGATGTGTGTGTGGGAAGTAGTTGCAGAGTTTTTAGTGACAGTAGTGGCTGCTGTTAAATGGCCTGTAACACCTTGTTGCTATCCACCTGACACAAAATAGGATGTTGGGGACCAATATTTCTCCAAGACACAGCATATTAATTGGCCCACAAAATGCAGCTCGTAGTTAGATCCACATAACTGTGTGTTCATAAGAGGGAACAGTACAACAATGCAATAATACAGACTGGTGTAAAACAAAGTGCTCAAATGCCACAATAAAAATAGTACAGATTTGAAGCTCCATTGTCAATAGGCATAGGAAACAGAATGAGGATAGACATTCGTAGCCTTTGGAGAAAGATTCCTCGTCACTAATGTGCGATGTACAGGAATATCAGTATGTTCGTCTTGCAGCGTCAAGTAATACGTGTTTAGCAATGGTGTGCTCCCCAGACTGCAAGTAGGTGTTCGATCAACTGTGTAATAAGAGTGTTGTTTCTGTCTTTTTTGGGGTGGGGCGAACTTGATATGTTGAATGTGATAGCATTTTTTTTCTGGTGATAGCTGCGGAGAAGCAGCTTGATTGATCCATGGGACTTTACTGAGGTTGAAGGCTGCGTCACCTGACCTGACTACTGGTTGCCAGGAAAAGAGTGGAGTATGTGCAGAAACACTTTGCTGGCTCTCTGATATGACAACAGGAAATCGGCTGTTATCATGAAGGACCTCATGTCTGCGAGAGATTGATCTCTGTCTCAACTTGACATGCGTTGTGTAAGTATACGAGAAATATGTTTATCAGATGATTTACACAATCGAATTCTTTGGCAAGATGACTAAATATTCCACCAACATGCACTTTATTATTTAGTGCATTTAAGATTTTATGTGTAAAATTGAACCGCTTTATCAGTTGAGAGATTTTTTCTATCACCAAATTGTTCACCTGCAAGGACGTTGTTTGAGATTAAGTTTATACATGTCTTTTTAAAATATTTTAGAGAATGCCGTTTGTAATGTAATTTGTCTATAAGTAGACATTCATTATTTTCAAACATGTTTTTCTCTGTTCTGATGGGGAAACTTGCTTGAAAATATTTTAAGAAGATATTTGGGATTGTGCTGAATTTTGAATCTGACTCCCAGTTTTCGTTATTTACGTGTGTCGTAAATTCTTTAATAGTGTCTGTATTTATAAGACCGAATCGTTTCCTGTAATTATGATAATTAGATATCGGTTCTATTTTTTTTATATATATATAATTACAAGTTGAGCGTAATGCTCAGAGAGCACATTTTTTTTCTGGTTCAGTAGAAATATGATCTTTCCTGGAACTGTCTATAAAGGCATTATCAGTAGCAGTACTGGAGTAATTTTGAGATTAAAGGATGTTAGCAGGGAGTTGAGACATTGTTTGTGGTAGCTTTCGGCAAGACAAGTAACTTTAAAGTCACCAGAAGTGAAAAATTATTTTTATACTTTATTCTCATAACTTTGTAGTGAAAGTTTTTATTCCAGGTATGATATATCTATATATATTCATACAGGTTGTGACCAGTAGCTAAATTGTGAGTTTGTTAAGGATTTGAGATGATTTATTGTATATGTATACTTGCCACTCTGGTCAGATTTCTGAGTTATTCTTATAAACTTTCTGTGAAGCAAAGCAGCATCTTTCAAACACTTGCCCTCAATTTAGCAAGTGCCAGGATGAGGGAGTAACATTCATATGGCTACAAGAAAGAGTTTGGCTATTTATCTAACCTTATAAGCTTCAAGCATTATTCCCTTCCAGTATTTGAACTGAACTGCTGTTATGTTACTCCAGTTATGTAGAACATAATAAAATTACGTTGTATTCTGCTTGGAATTTTATTTGTGTTTGTGTCACACAGGCAGAGGTTATTAAACATGCAGTTTATGTACAAAAATTTGTGAAAGAGTATTGAAGGGGAAATCATTCCCTAGGGCGGCATGCACACGTCAGGAGCTCTTGTATGAGCCTGTGAGAGAGGGAGCTTGTTGTTTGAGTGTCAATACCCATATTTGAATTGGTAAGTTGTGTATCCGTTTGTTTGTAGTGATCATGACAAAATTTGCCTTGTGAAAGTGGAAGGAGTGTGTCCATTGGCTGAGGTAGAAATGTTAACTGTGTGAAGAAGTAAAACTTTTTGTTCTTAGAGGAGTGTGATGCATGTACGGAGGAATCTTGATTTGTATAATGTGAATGTATTTTGTCTTTCTAGGGGTAGCGGATTACAAGAAATAGAATGTTCCTCCAGATTCTACTGGGCGGCGTGCTGTGTGTCACCTGACCTGCGTACTGCTTGCCAGAGAAGCATTGGAGTATGTGCGGCAACAGTTGGCAGACTGAGTTGATTTCAGAACAGGAAACTTACTGCCATGACTGGCGTATGTAGTTCATGTGCAGCGAGTTGGTAGCGAGGATGTTTCCATGTGGGAGTTTCGGTTTCTAGTTTGTTCTGTGATGTCTCTGGTCTGTTCTTTCCGCGCATCACGTAGTTCATTTGGGTCGGCACTATAATTCTTTGTGGCCACGTTCTTAGAGATGTGAAAGAAGACTGGCATTGGGAATATTTGTCTCGGTTGGTAGTGAGGTCGTGCTTCGGTTTAGTTAATGTTTGAATGCTAAAATGATTTTGAGTTCATAATGGCAAATATTTAGTCTCTTCAAATGCCTTAATGCAAGAATCATTGCTGTAAGTTTCTGTGTGGGAACAGTGTGCCTCTTGGGTTGTAAGTGGGTTACGGAATTATCTGGTGTTCTCATTTGTCGGTAGGTGTACAATCAACTGCAGAATAAGAGTGCTGATTCTGTATGCATTTCTGTCTTTTGTGGGGGGGTGGGGTGGAACTAGTTGTGTTGAATCTCTTATAAAATTCCAAAGTCCAATTCCAAAGACCAAAGCCCAAAGGCGGTAGGCCGTAGGCCGAAACCTAAAGACGTAGGCCCGAGGCCGGAGGCCGGAAGCCTGTCGCTGGAAGCTGGAGGCCCGAAGCCGGAAGCCGGTAGGCCGTAGGCTGAAAGTGGAGTGCAGAATGCCTAAAGCCCAAAGCCGACAGGCAATAGCCAAAAGCCGAGAGCCGAAATCCCAGAACCCAAAGCCCGAAGTCCAAAACCGAAAGTCGTAAGTGGCATAGGTTGGTTAGTTTAGTGTGCGTCCAATGTAGGCGACCGGCTGACGTGATTAGGTGCTTTAGCCGAGGCTGCTTCAAGCAGCTGGGAGTCGTATGTTGGTCAAGGCTGCATGTGAAGTAGGTTAAGGGTATCTAGATGTGTTGAATCTCTTATCAAATTCCAAAGTCCAATTCCAAAGACCAAAGCCCAAAGGCGGTAGGCCGTAGGCCGAAACCTAAAGACGTAGGCCCGAGGCCGGAGGCCGGAAGCCTGTCGCTGGAAGCTGGAGGCCCGAAGCCGGAAGCCGGTAGGCCGTAGGCTGAAAGTGGAGTGCAGAATGCCTAAAGCCCAAAGCCGACAGGCAATAGCCAAAAGCCGAGAGCCGAAATCCCAGAACCCAAAGCCCGAAGTCCAAAACCGAAAGTCGTAAGTGGCATAGGTTGGTTAGTTTAGTGTGCGTCCAATGTAGGCGACCGGCTGACGTGAATAGGTTCTCTAGCCCAGTCGGCATCAAGTAGCTGGGAGTCGTATGTTGGTTAAGGCTGCATGTGAAGTAGGTTAAGGGTATCTGTAATTTTTTTGAGGCAAGCGAGCTACATCGTAGCGTGTTTAATTTTCTGATAGTTGGCTGCGTTCTAAGCAGCATACACGCTTAAGTGCATAGATTGGTTGGAGTAGGCTACGTCCGTCGCTGGTTACGTGCTCAGTTCGAGACTTACGTTTGGCTATCCTTCGTCTGCAGCGGTCTGCTCTGTTATGGAGGCTTCTTGCTCGCGGTCTTAGGTAAGTCGGGTTAGGCTGCTTCAGTGGCTGGCTACCTGACGAGTGGCATAGGTTGGTTGTTTTATGCTGCGTCCTGAAAAGCAACGCCCGGCGACTGACAAGTCACGCTTCCTTGAATCGTAGGCCACATATCTCTGCTGACAAGCCACACATACTTCGTCACAGGCCACCAAACTTCACCGACCTCTTGGCAGATGATCCAGAAGTGGTTTGCCATTGCCTTCTTCTGTGTATGTGCGGCTGATTTCGTACCACTACAGGAAATTTGCTGTGATCATGAAGGGCTTTGTGTAAGTACATGAGCTGTATGATGTATTAGATGAGCTTGTCATGTAATAGAGTTAAGTCTGTCCAAGAAAATATGTGGCACCATTTATCATTACAGTGCCGCTTGTAACTTTGATGTTGTATTTGCTGGTGCTGAGATTTCGAATGTCACCATATTTGTGGAAAGGAGAAAGGCTTTAAAGCACAGTGAAAGTAAAATATGTGGCAACAGAAGTTGAATGGGGCTCATCTGATGTGTGTGTGGGAAGTAGTTGCAGAGTTTTTAGTGACAGTAGTGGCTGCTGTTAAATGGCCTGTAACACCTTGTTGCTATCCACCTGACACAAAATAGGATGTTGGGGACCAATATTTCTCCAAGACACAGCATATTAATTGGCCCACAAAATGCAGCTCGTAGTTAGATCCACATAACTGTGTGTTCATAAGAGGGAACAGTACAACAATGCAATAATACAGACTGGTGTAAAACAAAGTGCTCAAATGCCACAATAAAAATAGTACAGATTTGAAGCTCCATTGTCAATAGGCATAGGAAACAGAATGAGGATAGACATTCGTAGCCTTTGGAGAAAGATTCCTCGTCACTAATGTGCGATGTACAGGAATATCAGTATGTTCGTCTTGCAGCGTCAAGTAATACGTGTTTAGCAATGGTGTGCTCCCCAGACTGCAAGTAGGTGTTCGATCAACTGTGTAATAAGAGTGTTGTTTCTGTCTTTTTTGGGGTGGGGCGAACTTGATATGTTGAATGTGATAGCATTTTTTTTCTGGTGATAGCTGCGGAGAAGCAGCTTGATTGATCCATGGGACTTTACTGAGGTTGAAGGCTGCGTCACCTGACCTGACTACTGGTTGCCAGGAAAAGAGTGGAGTATGTGCAGAAACACTTTGCTGGCTCTCTGATATGACAACAGGAAATCGGCTGTTATCATGAAGGACCTCATGTCTGCGAGAGATTGATCTCTGTCTCAACTTGACATGCGTTGTGTAAGTATACGAGAAATATGTTTATCAGATGATTTACACAATCAAATTCTTTGGCAAGATGACTAAATATTCCACCAACATGCACTTTATTATTTAGTGCATTTAAGATTTTATGTGTAAAATTGAACCGCTTTATCAGTTGAGAGATTTTTTCTATCACCAAATTGTTCACCTGCAAGGACGTTGTTTGAGATTAAGTTTATACATGTCTTTTTAAAATATTTTAGAGAATGCCGTTTGTAATGTAATTTGTCTATAAGTAGACATTCATTATTTTCAAACATGTTTTTCTCTGTTCTGATGGGGAAACTTGCTTGAAAATATTTTAAGAAGATATTTGGGATTGTGCTGAATTTTGAATCTGACTCCCAGTTTTCGTTATTTACGTGTGTCGTAAATTCTTTAATAGTGTCTGTATTTATAAGACCGAATCGTTTCCTGTAATTATGATAATTAGATATCGGTTCTATTTTTTTTATATATATATATATATATATAATTACAAGTTGAGCGTAATGCTCAGAGAGCACATTTTTTTTCTGGTTCAGTAGAAATATGATCTTTCCTGGAACTGTCTATAAAGGCATTATCAGTAGCAGTACTGGAGTAATTTTGAGATTAAAGGATGTTAGCAGGGAGTTGAGACATTGTTTGTGGTAGCTTTCGGCAAGACAAGTAACTTTAAAGTCACCAGAAGTGAAAAATTATTTTTATACTTTATTCTCATAACTTTGTAGTGAAAGTTTTTATTCCAGGTATGATATATCTATATATATTCATACAGGTTGTGACCAGTAGCTAAATTGTGAGTTTGTTAAGGATTTGAGATGATTTATTGTATATGTATACTTGCCACTCTGGTCAGATTTCTGAGTTATTCTTATAAACTTTCTGTGAAGCAAAGCAGCATCTTTCAAACACTTGCCCTCAATTTAGCAAGTGCCAGGATGAGGGAGTAACATTCATATGGCTACAAGAAAGAGTTTGGCTATTTATCTAACCTTATAAGCTTCAAGCATTATTCCCTTCCAGTATTTGAACTGAACTGCTGTTATGTTACTCCAGTTATGTAGAACATAATAAAATTACGTTGTATTCTGCTTGGAATTTTATTTGTGTTTGTGTCACACAGGCAGAGGTTATTAAACATGCAGTTTATGTACAAAAATTTGTGAAAGAGTATTGAAGGGGAAATCATTCCCTAGGGCGGCATGCACACGTCAGGAGCTCTTGTATGAGCCTGTGAGAGAGGGAGCTTGTTGTTTGAGTGTCAATACCCATATTTGAATTGGTAAGTTGTGTATCCGTTTGTTTGTAGTGATCATGACAAAATTTGCCTTGTGAAAGTGGAAGGAGTGTGTCCATTGGCTGAGGTAGAAATGTTAACTGTGTGAAGAAGTAAAACTTTTTGTTCTTAGAGGAGTGTGATGCATGTACGGAGGAATCTTGATTTGTATAATGTGAATGTATTTTGTCTTTCTAGGGGTAGCGGATTACAAGAAATAGAATGTTCCTCCAGATTCTACTGGGCGGCGTGCTGTGTGTCACCTGACCTGCGTACTGCTTGCCAGAGAAGCATTGGAGTATGTGCGGCAACAGTTGGCAGACTGAGTTGATTTCAGAACAGGAAACTTACTGCCATGACTGGCGTATGTAGTTCATGTGCAGCGAGTTGGTAGCGAGGATGTTTCCATGTGGGAGTTTCGGTTTCTAGTTTGTTCTGTGATGTCTCTGGTCTGTTCTTTCCGCGCATCACGTAGTTCATTTGGGTCGGCACTATAATTCTTTGTGGCCACGTTCTTAGAGATGTGAAAGAAGACTGGCATTGGGAATATTTGTCTCGGTTGGTAGTGAGGTCGTGCTTCGGTTTAGTTAATGTTTGAATGCTAAAATGATTTTGAGTTCATAATGGCAAATATTTAGTCTCTTCAAATGCCTTAATGCAAGAATCATTGCTGTAAGTTTCTGTGTGGGAACAGTGTGCCTCTTGGGTTGTAAGTGGGTTACGGAATTATCTGGTGTTCTCATTTGTCGGTAGGTGTACAATCAACTGCAGAATAAGAGTGCTGATTCTGTATGCATTTCTGTCTTTTGTGGGGGGGTGGGGTGGAACTAGTTGTGTTGAATCTCTTATAAAATTCCAAAGTCCAATTCCAAAGACCAAAGCCCAAAGGCGGTAGGCCGTAGGCCGAAACCTAAAGACGTAGGCCCGAGGCCGGAGGCCGGAAGCCTGTCGCTGGAAGCTGGAGGCCCGAAGCCGGAAGCCGGTAGGCCGTAGGCTGAAAGTGGAGTGCAGAATGCCTAAAGCCCAAAGCCGACAGGCAGTAGCCAAAAGCCGAGAGCCGAAATCCCAGAACCCAAAGCCCGAAGTCCAAAACCGAAAGTCGTAAGTGGCATAGGTTGGTTAGTTTAGTGTGCGTCCAATGTAGGCGACATGCTGACGTAAATAGGTTCTCTAGCCGAGCCTGCTTCAAGCAGCTAGGAGTCGTATGTTGGTCAAGGCTGCATGTGAAGTAGGTTAAGGGTATCTAGATGTGTTGAATCTCTTATCAAATTCCAAAGTCCAATTCCAAAGACCAAAGCCCAAAGGCGGTAGGCCGTAGGCCGAAACCTAAAGACGTAGGCCCGAGGCCGGAGGCCGGAAGCCTGTCGCTGGAAGCTGGAGGCCCGAAGCCGGAAGCCGGTAGGCCGTAGGCTGAAAGTGGAGTGCAGAATGCCTAAAGCCCAAAGCCGACAGGCAATAGCCAAAAGCCGAGAGCCGAAATCCCAGAACCCAAAGCCCGAAGTCCAAAACCGAAAGTCGTAAGTGGCATAGGTTGGTTAGTTTAGTGTGCGTCCAATGTAGGCGACCGGCTGACGTGAATAGGTTCTCTAGCCCAGTCGGCATCAAGTAGCTGGGAGTCGTATGTTGGTTAAGGCTGCATGTGAAGTAGGTTAAGGGTATCTGTAATTTTTTTGAGGCAAGCGAGCTACATCGTAGCGTGTTTAATTTTCTGATAGTTGGCTGCGTTCTAAGCAGCATACACGCTTAAGTGCATAGATTGGTTGGAGTAGGCTACGTCCGTCGCTGGTTACGTGCTCAGTTCGAGACTTACGTTTGGCTATCCTTCGTCTGCAGCGGTCTGCTCTGTTATGGAGGCTTCTTGCTCGCGGTCTTAGGTAAGTTGGGTTAGGCTGCTTCAGTGGCTGGCTACCTGACGAGTGGCATAGGTTGGTTGTTTTATGCTGCGTCCTGAAAAGCAACGCCCGGCGACTGACAAGTCACGCTTCCTTGAATCGTAGGCCACATATCTCTGCTGACAAGCCACACATACTTCGTCACAGGCCACCAATTTTCACCGACCTCTCGGCAGATGATCCAGAAGTGGTTTGCCATTGCCTTCTTCTGTGTATGTGCGGCTGATTTCGTACCACTACAGGAAATTTGCTGTGATCATGAAGGGCTTTGTGTAAGTACATGAGCTGTATGATGTATTAGATGAGCTTGTCATGTAATAGAGTTAAGTCTGTCCAAGAAAATATGTGGCACCATTTATCATTACAGTGCCGCTTGTAACTTTGATGTTGTATTTGCTGGTGCTGAGATTTCGAATGTCACCATATTTGTGGAAAGGAGAAAGGCTTTAAAGCACAGTGAAAGTAAAATATGTGGCAACAGAAGTTGAATGGGGCTCATCTGATGTGTGTGTGGGAAGTAGTTGCAGAGTTTTTAGTGACAGTAGTGGCTGCTGTTAAATGGCCTGTAACACCTTGTTGCTATCCACCTGACACAAAATAGGATGTTGGGGACCAATATTTCTCCAAGACACAGCATATTAATTGGCCCACAAAATGCAGCTCGTAGTTAGATCCACATAACTGTGTGTTCATAAGAGGGAACAGTACAACAATGCAATAATACAGACTGGTGTAAAACAAAGTGCTCAAATGCCACAATAAAAATAGTACAGATTTGAAGCTCCATTGTCAATAGGCATAGGAAACAGAATGAGGATAGACATTCGTAGCCTTTGGAGAAAGATTCCTCGTCACTAATGTGCGATGTACAGGAATATCAGTATGTTCGTCTTGCAGCGTCAAGTAATACGTGTTTAGCAATGGTGTGCTCCCCAGACTGCAAGTAGGTGTTCGATCAACTGTGTAATAAGAGTGTTGTTTCTGTCTTTTTTGGGGTGGGGCGAACTTGATATGTTGAATGTGATAGCATTTTTTTTCTGGTGATAGCTGCGGAGAAGCAGCTTGATTGATCCATGGGACTTTACTGAGGTTGAAGGCTGCGTCACCTGACCTGACTACTGGTTGCCAGGAAAAGAGTGGAGTATGTGCAGAAACACTTTGCTGGCTCTCTGATATGACAACAGGAAATCGGCTGTTATCATGAAGGACCTCATGTCTGCGAGAGATTGATCTCTGTCTCAACTTGACATGCGTTGTGTAAGTATACGAGAAATATGTTTATCAGATGATTTACACAATCGAATTCTTTGGCAAGATGACTAAATATTCCACCAACATGCACTTTATTATTGAGTGCATTTAAGATTTTATGTGTAAAATTGAACCGCTTTATCAGTTGAGAGATTTTTTCTATCACCAAATTGTTCACCTGCAAGGACGTTGTTTGAGATTAAGTTTATACATGTCTTTTTAAAATATTTTAGAGAATGCCGTTTGTAATGTAATTTGTCTATAAGTAGACATTCATTATTTTCAAACATGTTTTTCTCTGTTCTGATGGGGAAACTTGCTTGAAAATATTTTAAGAAGATATTTGGGATTGTGCTGAATTTTGAATCTGACTCCCAGTTTTCGTTATTTACGTGTGTCGTAAATTCTTTAATAGTGTCTGTATTTATAAGACCGAATCGTTTCCTGTAATTATGATAATTAGATATCGGTTCTATTTTTTTATATATATATATATAATTACAAGTTGAGCGTAATGCTCAGAGAGCACATTTTTTTTCTGGTTCAGTAGAAATATGATCTTTCCTGGAACTGTCTATAAAGGCATTATCAGTAGCAGTACTGGAGTAATTTTGAGATTAAAGGATGTTAGCAGGGAGTTGAGACATTGTTTGTGGTAGCTTTCGGCAAGACAAGTAACTTTAAAGTCACCAGAAGTGAAAAATTATTTTTATACTTTATTCTCATAACTTTGTAGTGAAAGTTTTTATTCCAGGTATGATATATCTATATATATTCATACAGGTTGTGACCAGTAGCTAAATTGTGAGTTTGTTAAGGATTTGAGATGATTTATTGTATATGTATACTTGCCACTCTGGTCAGATTTCTGAGTTATTCTTATAAACTTTCTGTGAAGCAAAGCAGCATCTTTCAAACACTTGCCCTCAATTTAGCAAGTGCCAGGATGAGGGAGTAACATTCATATGGCTACAAGAAAGAGTTTGGCTATTTATCTAACCTTATAAGCTTCAAGCATTATTCCCTTCCAGTATTTGAACTGAACTGCTGTTATGTTACTCCAGTTATGTAGAACATAATAAAATTACGTTGTATTCTGCTTGGAATTTTATTTGTGTTTGTGTCACACAGGCAGAGGTTATTAAACATGCAGTTTATGTACAAAAATTTGTGAAAGAGTATTGAAGGGGAAATCATTCCCTAGGGCGGCATGCACACGTCAGGAGCTCTTGTATGAGCCTGTGAGAGAGGGAGCTTGTTGTTTGAGTGTCAATACCCATATTTGAATTGGTAAGTTGTGTATCCGTTTGTTTGTAGTGATCATGACAAAATTTGCCTTGTGAAAGTGGAAGGAGTGTGTCCATTGGCTGAGGTAGAAATGTTAACTGTGTGAAGAAGTAAAACTTTTTGTTCTTAGAGGAGTGTGATGCATGTACGGAGGAATCTTGATTTGTATAATGTGAATGTATTTTGTCTTTCTAGGGGTAGCGGATTACAAGAAATAGAATGTTCCTCCAGATTCTACTGGGCGGCGTGCTGTGTGTCACCTGACCTGCGTACTGCTTGCCAGAGAAGCATTGGAGTATGTGCGGCAACAGTTGGCAGACTGAGTTGATTTCAGAACAGGAAACTTACTGCCATGACTGGCGTATGTAGTTCATGTGCAGCGAGTTGGTAGCGAGGATGTTTCCATGTGGGAGTTTCGGTTTCTAGTTTGTTCTGTGATGTCTCTGGTCTGTTCTTTCCGCGCATCACGTAGTTCATTTGGGTCGGCACTATAATTCTTTGTGGCCACGTTCTTAGAGATGTGAAAGAAGACTGGCATTGGGAATATTTGTCTCGGTTGGTAGTGAGGTCGTGCTTCGGTTTAGTTAATGTTTGAATGCTAAAATGATTTTGAGTTCATAATGGCAAATATTTAGTCTCTTCAAATGCCTTAATGCAAGAATCATTGCTGTAAGTTTCTGTGTGGGAACAGTGTGCCTCTTGGGTTGTAAGTGGGTTACGGAATTATCTGGTGTTCTCATTTGTCGGTAGGTGTACAATCAACTGCAGAATAAGAGTGCTGATTCTGTATGCATTTCTGTCTTTTGTGGGGGGGTGGGGTGGAACTAGTTGTGTTGAATCTCTTATAAAATTCCAAAGTCCAATTCCAAAGACCAAAGCCCAAAGGCGGTAGGCCGTAGGCCGAAACCTAAAGACGTAGGCCCGAGGCCGGAGGCCGGAAGCCTGTCGCTGGAAGCTGGAGGCCCGAAGCCGGAAGCCGGTAGGCCGTAGGCTGAAAGTGGAGTGCAGAATGCCTAAAGCCCAAAGCCGACAGGCAATAGCCAAAAGCCGAGAGCCGAAATCCCAGAACCCAAAGCCCGAAGTCCAAAACCGAAAGTCGTAAGTGGCATAGGTTGGTTAGTTTAGTGTGCGTCCAATGTAGGCGACCGGCTGACGTGATTAGGTGCTTTAGCCGAGGCTGCTTCAAGCAGCTGGGAGTCGTATGTTGGTCAAGGCTGCATGTGAAGTAGGTTAAGGGTATCTAGATGTGTTGAATCTCTTATCAAATTCCAAAGTCCAATTCCAAAGACCAAAGGCGGTAGGCCGTAGGCCGAAACCTAAAGACGTAGGCCCGAGGCCGGAGGCCGGAAGCCTGTCGCTGGAAGCTGGAGGCCCGAAGCCGGAAGCCGGTAGGCCGTAGGCTGAAAGTGGAGTGCAGAATGCCTAAAGCCCAAAGCCGACAGGCAATAGCCAAAAGCCGAGAGCCGAAATCCCAGAACCCAAAGCCCGAAGTCCAAAACCGAAAGTCGTAAGTGGCATAGGTTGGTTAGTTTAGTGTGCGTCCAATGTAGGCGACCGGCTGACGTGAATAGGTTCTCTAGCCCAGTCGGCATCAAGTAGCTGGGAGTCGTATGTTGGTTAAGGCTGCATGTGAAGTAGGTTAAGGGTATCTGTAATTTTTTTGAGGCAAGCGAGCTACATCGTAGCGTGTTTAATTTTCTGATAGTTGGCTGCGTTCTAAGCAGCATACACGCTTAAGTGCATAGATTGGTTGGAGTAGGCTACGTCCGTCGCTGGTTACGTGCTCAGTTCGAGACTTACGTTTGGCTATCCTTCGTCTGCAGCGGTCTGCTCTGTTATGGAGGCTTCTTGCTCGCGGTCTTAGGTAAGTCGGGTTAGGCTGCTTCAGTGGCTGGCTACCTGACGAGTGGCATAGGTTGGTTGTTTTATGCTGCGTCCTGAAAAGCAACGCCCGGCGACTGACAAGTCACGCTTCCTTGAATCGTAGGCCACATATCTCTGCTGACAAGCCACACATACTTCGTCACAGGCCACCAAACTTCACCGACCTCTTGGC